>NC_068393.1:3927019-4189519 GCF_023724105.1 Carassius gibelio
TGAACTCGCTCCTCTGGATGTTCAGGCTGTCTGATGGGTTCTGCTTGTCCTCACTGGAGCTCATTTGATTCATCTGCTTAATTAATCAATATTAAGACAACTTCAAGCTTGTGGTAGCACTGCTTCAGCTTTCACAATAACTAGTTTGAATGTACTTTCTTCACTTCTACGTTACACTACCTGACTCCTGAGCTACTGCTGGATCATCTTCCTGATTAAACCATCTGTGATCTAAGAGCTGCTGTAACGTCGCTCTGTCGTCTGGATCACGTTTCAGGCACCGGCTTATCACATCCTGGCATTCTGGAGGTTTTCATAAGACTGCTGGTTAGACACGTATGTCCTTAGTGTGTCACATGGACAAAAATGTTGTCATGTGCGGAAAAGATTACACAATATGCAGCATGTTGTGTGTTAAAGGATTTTTTTGTGTGTAATTTGTTCCCTGGATTCTGTATATCATTGAATCATTTTAAGTGTCCTCTCTGCCACTTTGCATGTGATATTTAGGGATTAGCTTTTGGTAAGACCTCCCTGAGATCATGTGTGTCACTGTCTGTGTTATTCTCTCACCTCTGGATAAACTGGAGTCAAAGGTCAGATTGCCAGCTACAATGTCCTTTTCAGTTTTTAAAGCATGATGTCCAGTTACCATTCTGAACAGTGCAAGGCCCAGCGTCCAGACTGTTGTTGGGCCCGCGTGATATTTGTGTCTCGTGTAGTACTCAGGTGGGCGATATCGTCCTGCTCATCAAAGCAAGAGATTTTCAGCTCAATTCACTGATGACTTTTGCAGATATCCATTTGTCTGTTTCACATATCTGTTCTTATACTCAACACACAAATCACTACACACAAGATGATCCGATCCTATTAGAGCTTACTGCACTAGTAACAGAAACAGCCAGCTCACCTCTGAACTCATATTGGTAGCCAGAGGTTTTGACAAGGTCCCCGCAGCCGAAGTCGATTAATTTGACCCTCATGGTCCTTGTGTTGAGGAGTAGGTTATTTAGCTTGATGTCACGGTGGAAGACGCCCTGATCGATACAGTGCTTCGCTGCGAGCACTGCTTGGAGCATCAAGCTGCGAGCCGACGTCTCATCCAGTTTATGGCGATTATACCGGAGTAACGTCTTTATGTTGTGGCAGGGCTGGGGATACTCCATGATGAGGATGTGCTGATCTTCCTCCTCAAACCATTCCAGCATATACACGATGTTGGGGCTTATAGGAGCTGTTTTCAACAGGAGATTCAGAGCTACTTCCATCAGCAGTGGCTTGGGATACCCAGCCTAGAGGAAAAAAAGCTTACTATGAGTATGTTTGATTTCACTTTAATTAAAGACACATTATATAGTTTCATTAAGATTAGCCAACTTACCCTCCTAATATACTGGTCTGTGCTCCTCTTAGGGATAAATTTGATGGCAACCTGCAAAAAAAGAAAATTAATGTTAAATCTTTAGACTCTATAAATAAATAACATTACATGTTTTATACTGTGACCCACACAGTTTTCCTTTTAAAATGATTTTGACATGCTTTGATCTAAGCCTTGATCAGTGGTCTGATTTGCATGGTTAAAATAAATAACTAAATAACTAAATAAACAAGGGCCCATACCTCCTGACCATCAGATCTGTGGATCCCTCGGAACACAGTGCCGAATCCTCCCGAAGAAATCTTTGTCCTCACTTCATAAAGGGAGGCAAACGAAACTGCGAAAACATACAAAAGAACATGTTAATATGTGAGTTTGCAAGTTTATTTGGTTGTCTCACATGAACGGCAGTATCTCAGGGGATCAGATAGCCACAGACTAAATGTGATTAATAATCAAATATCTTTAAATCAGGAAAATGCTACTTGATTAACTAAATGATGCATGACATTCTGAATAGCGGATAAAGGATAAAATGCACGAGCAGGAGCTAGTAGACTAGACATGTCTCTCAATCAGAGGAGAAACAACACACAATGAGACAGGACAGAAGTGACATGAACCTTGGCTGGGGTCAGACTGGCCTGGACTCTGTAGCTCAGCCGAGTCACGTCCAGGAGAACATGGCTTCTGTTCAGCTGCTTCAGATGGACCCGGGTCAGTGTTGGGCTGGGGGGCATCTGGTTCCTCCTTGTTTTGCTTTGTTGCACATTTTACAGCCCGCAAGGTTCTCTTGACAAATGCAAAGATGCCTTTCTTCTTTATTTTTGGTTGCTTTTCTAAAAAAATAATAATAATTAAATCAGGTATAGAAACATGGAAGAGAAATTAGAATTAGAAATGAATTCTAGAAGTAAGATATAATATAATGAAGAACGTCATTTTTATGGCTAAATGCTGAATGCATAGGATCAGACAGACATACAGTAGGGCCAGATTTAATTGCATTAAAAAGCTACTGTCGAGATTTTCTAAACACGTGCAGTGAAACATTAGCAATGAAAAGGCACGGACGCAGTTATTCTAGAGGTTTCCCTTTTCAGAAAACAAAATTTATGGGAGGAGAGTATTTAAATCAGGCAAGGTGATTTACTGATGTTTGCGGTAGTCAATTTAATGCCAAAACACGTATTTTAACTCATCTTGTGCCTGTGTTGTTAGTAGATTACGCACACTTGATAATGCTCTTGGTAAATTGCATTGGCCATTATGGAAATGATCTGGCTGCATTCGCTCGTGTCATCTGTAAAGCTCATCATCTGTAGATCATTCTCACACTAATCTGTCCTGTTTACGAAGTCTTAATAGGGCTTCTAGACACAGGCGTGAAATAACATTCGTTTAATTCTTTATTAGGCTAGAGTAATAATTAGTAGACGGACCTTTAGCTGGCTCAGGATCAGCTGGATCTGCATTGGGACCGGTCCGGTCTAATTCAGGGGAAGCCATCGCCTCCAGGGATGAAGCCTGCTGGAGATCAGCTGGATCTGCCTCTGGCTGAAAAGGCATCACTCTGTTTTCTCTGAGGTGACAGCGGTCAACACACTTTACAGCCTGCCATGTTCTCTTGAAGAAAGCACAGATGCCGCTCTTCTTGTTTTTTCTTTGTTTTTCTAAAAAGAAAAGAAAAAAAGGGATTTATTAAACATGAAATGGCACAAAAGTACCTGTACACAACCTGACAACCTCAACACAAACAGCGCGTGTTTGTATTCTGTATCACGGCTGATAATAAAGATGTATTGTATTGTCTTTCATTTAAAAAGCCAGTCCTTTGCAATGGGAACTTCACACAGAGATCTCAAGGAAGGAGACTGATTCAATATTTTGTGCATTTATCTATTGTGAGGAAAAGAGAGCCAGTGTATTTCTGTAGTTTATGTACGTACACACATTATGGGATTTGTTACAGTTGTTAAATATTCTATGAAGATTATTGGCCCTGTGCACACTACTCGTACTATTAACTGAGATGATGTAACCTCATTCACAGCCATAGACTACATCCTGTGACATGTATATGTGGATGTGACTGGGTCTGTCTTTAATATTGTCAGAGACCTGTCGGGTTGTTCTCCATACCGCCTGCTGCTGGATCTGTGTTTGGCTGGAAAAGTGTAACTTTATTGCCTCTGCAACAACAGCCGTCAGCAGATTTCACAGCCTCCCATGTTCTCTTGAAGAAAGCACAGATGCCACACTTCTTGTTTTTCGTTTGACTTTCTGAAAAGGAAAAAGGCATTTATTAAACATTAAATGGCACACAACAAATAGGCCTACCTGTACACAACCTGAACATAAAGCACATTAAAATGGTCATTAAAATGTCAACTTGGTTGTGGTCAAAACTGACTAACCGTAACCCCCCCCCCCCCCCCCACTATTTATCAGCCCCTAAAAGAGTCATACACACACACACAAACACTTTTGTTTCACTGTATTAGTGTGGAGATGGCATATACTTCCACTGATTCTTTATCAGATTAATGAAGTCTTCTATCGGCTAACCCAAGCTCTACCCCTACAGTTACCCATCACAGAAATATCTGGAAAATATTTAGCCCTTGCATATATAGTTAAACGTGTGAAATGAGTATATGATTGTAAGCATTACTGTAAAATCAGGTTTCTTAGGCTTGAGATATCATTCCTTTCCCCCAGATGACAGCAGTGTGGAATTTGCTTATACAAAAAAATATGGTGAATAAAAATAAATTTGCACATAAATAAGATGGAAATAAGACCTAAATGATCTAAATTAAGTGCATCATTGTACTGTTGGTTTTATTTCATTAAACTCTAAAATAACACGAACAGCAAGTGTGCCCGAGGGTTATTAAGCACCTGTCGCTCCTGCTGCTGATGGGTTTCCTCCTGCTGACAGCAACAGCGCAGGACAAACTCTAGAGCTCATGATGCTCTCTGTCTGAACACACTCACCTGCGCGAGGAGTCAACTGAGAACACGCGACTGATGACGCGGTGCTTCCAGCCACTGTGACGTCACAGATGCTTCCACTCGGAATTTGAGTCTCGCCATGGAGTGTGGACTCTTTACATGCATTATTCTAAATGCAAATGTAAATACGTTAGTATTTATTAGGTGTTTTTTATTTATTTATTTTTTTAAAGATGGTAATTTGTTTTAGAACAGTATATTAAACGTTTCTGTCTAAGGGGGGATAAAATCTATAAATAAATGGAATTGAAAATTGATAAATTAATAATTAAAATGATAAGAGCAATAAATTAAGACAATAAATATCACTATACAGGCAGCTGGACTAGTAGAATATCAGTTATGTACAAATAAAAACATGTTGCCTAGGCAAATAACGCTTAAAGGGGTCATATGATGTGTTTTCATTTTTTTCCTTTTCATTTGTGTGTTATGCAGCTGTTTGTGCATGTATAAGATCTACGAAGTTAGCTCAAAGCTTCCCACATAAGGATTTTTTTCTGTCTAAAAGAGAATAAAAGATGGCTGATCTAAACCACATGAAAACACCTAGATCAAAATCTCCCTCACATACCTACATCATGTGGAAGTATTTGCATAATGCCACCCGAATTAATATGCAAAAGAAGATGGGGTTAAAGTAACTCAAACTGTCCCAGCAGGCATTTCAACATTGATTCACCGGTGAATCCATGATTGAATCAACGCTGGATTATGTTTCAATTCTGATAATTGGATCAGCTTTGAAATCGCGACGTTGTTTCATGGTCTGACCTTCATCATGGGTGAATTAAGGTTGTTCTGTAGACATTGGATAAACCTTGAATTAGGTGTTGATTTTGCAAATTGAATCAACGTTGATAATGCAATGTTTCTCTGTCATACCATTCAGCATGGGTGTCTACACAACTGTACATTCAATTAGAGCCTAGTCTGCATTTAGATCAACACTGTACATTCATCAGGTTAAAAATCAAATGACTGGCAGCAATGGCTTTACAATCCACTTTAATAAACTACCACATGCTCAAAACTGTAAAACAGCAGTTTTATTTTGGAAACATACTGTCTCAAACAGATGAAAATAATCCCAAACTTTAACTTTCAGTGTTTGTGCATGGATGTATTGTTAAAAACCTGTAGAAGAACAATCCAAATACAACAGTATTGATAGGTTTTTGTAAAATAATATACTTTTTGTGCTGAACTTGCAAGAGAAACCCTTGCACTTTTATGACAGAAATCATTTGATCTTTTATTTAGAAGACTATCGTTTCTATGAAAACATGTTTTCCTTCTGTGTCTCATACAAGAGATGTGTACATCTGTGCAGTGAAAACTGTTGAACAGTTTGAGGATGGAAACTGGGGTGCAGTGAGGGGGTGACGTGGGGCTCCGGCATCAGAGGGGGCCCCGAGGGGGAACTGCCCGGACTGGAGTCTTTTTTTACCGTGGGGAACACGGAATGTGATTTGTACCGAGGGGGACCCTTGAAGAGTCCCAGCTCTAGGTCCTTTCTGACCCGTCCCATCCACTCTCTCCAACGTGTGCGCTTTCTGTACGGTCCTGTATTAATAAAAACAATAACACCAAAATAAATCCTCATACAATTTCAACTTTGTATCAACAATAAATGATTATGATTATGGGGGCTCCGATACTTTTTTTTTTTCGGTTAGACTTTTAATCAGAACCCTAGCTATACAGTGCATTTAGTAAAACAAGTAAAATCAAATTAAGTACATTCTTATTTAACTAAGTAAAATCACAACCTATCACAAAAGGTCAGTGACTCTCTAGCAGAAGTGACAGTGCAGTGTAGCAGATGAACAATTTCTTACCAATGAGCCAACAATAAGCTGGATCCTTTGACTCTACAAGAAGAAAGAGGAAAGGGTTAAAAACAGGATTTCATTGTATACCATTTCTTTAAACCAGTGGTTCTTAAACTTTTTAAACCAAGTAATGTTACCATTTCAGCCTTATTATTTTTGAAAGGTAATAGAGATGTTCTTACCTCAGTTTGCAGGACCTCGCAGATCTGACCCTTCTTGTGTTCTGTAACAGGAAAATCTAAAATAACTTCTTGGTCGAGCGAGCAGCGGTTTAGTCAGTCTCACTCTGACAGATGAACAGTTTCCTGGATCACTGTTTCTGCTGTCCAATATTTTTATATTAGTGTGTCTCTGTGTGTATTTAAGTAACTAAAATATTTGTAGTTTTGTAGAATATACAAAAGTAACCTAAAACATGTCACTTGCAGTGCATTGCTTCATGCGTGTACATGCAGTTTGTCTCTAACATTTTTGTTCTTGTACATCCTGACAGTTCCCGAGCTGTAGTGATCCAGCTCATGATTTATCCCAAACTCAAACACCAGAGCCAGTGTTTTTTGTAGAACTTTATTTTTGAAATTATTTTATAAAATCATCGCTTTTAATTAATTCATATAATTATAGGATTATACTTTCACTGACAAACATGTTGGCTAACTCCCATCACATCTCCACTGAAGATCAAACTGGTTTGCCAGAGATCGGACCTCTGCAGAGGTGAATTATGCTTCATGGACAGGGGAAACACACACACACACACACACACACGTCAGGGTCCACTCACTCGTCAGTTCATCTAGTGAAGTCACCACACAAACTGATCAACAGGTTGAGATGAGAGAAAGTGGTTTAGTCACACACATTATCCTCCATCCCCCAGGGTTCAGACGGCACACGAGCAGCTTCTGTCTTCACAGCCTGTGGGTGTTTGGCACATTGCACTTCTGATTGGTTAATCATGCTGTCACATGAGTGTTAAATCCAATCAAATGATCCTTGGCTGCCGCTGTGTACTGGACACAACTGCAGAGTATAAGAAGAGTTTCCTCCAACAGACAGACGAAGCTAAAGAGAGATAAACCACTGACTGCATCCATTAGCACTCGTTTCACTAAATCAAAAACATACTGACGGTACTTCATAAAACATGCCACCGTTATGTCTTGTGCTAGTCTCTGTTTCCCTGACAGATTTTGGCCCTGGCTCTATGACACTGCAGCCTTCAGCTGGACGCACGGAGCATGCTGGAAGAGCTCCCAAATGAAGGGTATACTGACTCAGTTCTGTTAATACAGCTGCACAAAATTAACAAAAAAATAAAAAAAAAATAAAAACCTATATATGTATATTTGTATTTAGTGTTATCTTCAAGGAAAAATCAGGCCAATTAGGGTGAATCTCAAAAAAAAACTTGTCCAAGTCATATGTTACCCCAAGTAAAAAATGAATAAAAATAAAAACACAACATTTTATTTTATGTACAAAGAAAAAATATTTTTGCAAGTTCTAAATCTCATAACCGTAATGTGACAACAATTATAAAGTACCACTATAAGAATAAACCGTGGTAGTATAAGTCAAAGCAAATGCAGTTTATGATAATTATATATATATATATATATATATATATATATATATATATATATATATATTCATTCTCTGGATCATGAAGGAAGTGTTTAAATACTGCATTTCTGTATTTTTGCACTGCAGTAATGAGAATATATATATATATATATATATATATATATATATATATATATATATATATTTAATGTAAAATATTGTATCTTCATTGGATTGTGGGGTAAAATATGTCCCAATAAGTAATTTGTGACATTCACCCAGTTGTAACACTTTAGTTTATCATGGTGTGCGTACACATAATCATACATGTATTGTACAATAAATTAACAAAAAAATACTTGTTTCTAATGACAGTCAGCATAGCAAAATATTAAATTATTCTCCATTTCAATGTCCTTGACATATATTACAATATTTTTTAACAGGCTCCTTGTAAAGGAAACCTGGACAGAGGAAATCAAATATCTACTGACATAATCATTCAGTATGTGCATGGAGTTCAACTAGAAGAGCTTCACGGTGTTTGCAAAGCATGTCAGAGGCCAGGAGCGCTCCCTCCTGGGTTACTTCAACAGCAGCATTTTGATCAGTGTAGGCTAACTTCTTAGGGGTTAATAAACCCACAAGGCATTTCTCGTCAGAGGACTCGATACAGTGACTCAACAGCAACTACAAGTCCCATTCAACTAGGAAACCACCCCACCATGAGAGCGATAGTCTACATAGATCTATAGATTCACAATTCAAAATATATATTATTTACTTCCAGTGTAATTTATTTATTTGTTCAAGTTTGAGAAGTTCCCACTTACCCGATTCAGTTCCAGGGTGGAGTCTCTGCAAGTCATTCACAGTTTCTATGTGCTGCATGGTTATTTCTCTAGTTATCAAACACTGATACAGAATGGAAATATCCGGTCAAACTGCTTTTTTTTTTTATAAAGTAGAGCTACTGAGGGTTAGGAAATGCACAGCAAGATCACATGACCAAAACCAAACAACTGCCAACTTAGAAAGAAAGCGGGAAAAGTTAACTAAAAAAAGTCAAGGGTGGAAACAGCAGAGATAAAAGAGGTGTAGTGCGCATGTGTTCCTGGTCTATCGGTACACGAGGTGGGATATGGTGCTGGACTTGAAATTGAGCTGATGATTGGGCACAAAGTTATGATGAGGGTTTTTGCGGGTACACACGTCACTGCCGTAGAGGCCCGTGCACATGTCACATGACACCTTGGAGCAGTTGACACAGGTGTGAGAGGCGCCTGGCTTGTTGCAGAAGCCACAGCGGGAGCCGCCCACACTCATCCGCTCGCCCCCGCTGCTGATGGAGCCCACCACCGGACTGCTGCCCGAACCCAGCGCCTTACCGGGAAACAGCTTGGTGCTCATCACAGCTTTGTCCAGCAACAGCGAGTGGGACTGAGCATGGGGAAGAGGGTGAGGGTGAGTGTGCGAGTGGGCGTTGGAGTACACCGACAGCTTCTCCTTGATGGGCATGTAGCCGTCCAAAGGGCGGGAAGTTTTCGAGTAATCCTGGAAGCCACAACAAGGCGCCGGGTCCACGGCGTGGCAGGACGAACACAAGATCATGTCGCACCTCTGGCAAGAGGAGAGCGAAGGACAGCCCATGCCACAGCCCTGGCACTTCATCACATGCCCCTTCAGGACCCAACTGTCCCGGGACTCTCGAGGCTCCCGGCTCTGTGGTCTTGAGGGCGCCTGGTGGCCGCCCAGACCCCGCTCAGTGTACAAGTCCACCTCATCCAGGGAGGACAAGTGGTAGGAGTATGGCTCAGACGGGGGCGACTGAATCGGGAAGAAGTCAGCCACTGGGCTGTAAGAGGGCGGCGCGGCCACAGGGTACAGCGAAGGGCTCGGGCGGAGGATTTCATCCTTCAGGTCTTCTTCTGTGTCGACGAACAGTGGCTCCTTGCGCAGGCTGAGCGAGGCCTTCAGCACTGGCTTGCTGGCTTGGTGCCAGTGTCCTGCGCTGTCTGTTACATCCACCGACTTGGACGGCCGACCGCTTCGCCTTAGATGGGCACGGTCCATGTCCAGCGGCCGCACCGACAGGCGGGACAAGTCTCCTGTAAGGCTGTCCCGTCGGCGGAGGGCATCAGCGCACCCTGCAGCATCTTCTCTGGTGTTCCTCCTCACCTCCACAGCCTCCAGCTCCGAGGCAAAGCCCCGAGACATGGACACCACCTCGCCGAGCAGACGGCACTCAGCCTGGGCCAGGAGCAGCTCGAAGGCCAGCTGCCGGAGGTGCGAGGCTCCACCTGGATGGTCCCGAACATGGTACTGCAGCTCCTGGTCTCTTGAGTAGCCCATGGAGCGCAGCAGCGAACGCAGGTCTGCGTCACATATCACCGACCGCAACTGGTACACGTACGGCCCTGTGAAGGTCTGCAAGAGTGAGAGAACAGTCAAAAGAAAAGATGTTTATTGCGTTCATGTGGTCATGTCACATTTTTCACATTCACAAACTTTAAAGGCTGAATAATTACAGTACAGTCTCTCTGACACTACACATTTCACACTGAAATACAACCAAAAATTAACATCTTTACATGTGTGCTTCACTGAAGAAACAACCACAATGAATCTCTTAATCTGTTTGCTCACTTTAATGCAGCGGAACTCTTTCTTCCAGGGAAAGAGCAGTAAGTTGGTACAGATGGTTTCCAGCGTCGCAAAGGCCGTCTCCAATGTCCGCAAGTTTGCGCTCCTCTGAGTCCTCAGGGAGTTCTCCGCAGTTTCGTAGAAGCGAACCATGCGGAAGCGCTGCCCTGGATCCAGCTGGTACGAGCCCAACAGTGCTGTTGCAGTAGATATCAGTGCCTCCTCAGTCTTGGCTCCTTGTCGATCTCCTTCAGCGGCCGCCTCCTCAAGCCGATTCTCCAAAGATGCCACATACCTGCGGAATAGATCTTCTCGCAACTTGGCATCCATCGGTGGCAGTGGGCTGCGTAGCATGCAACCTCTTATCCTACAATCCAGCAGTTTCTTTTAAACGCGACTCCTTGCCATCTCAAGTCCTCACACGGTGCAGTGTGACGGGGGACAATCAGCAAGCTGCGGCCATCCTCCTACGAGCAATTTGGAATAATGAAAGTGAAGATGTGCTTGGTTTAATTTGGGCGTACGCCTTGCCCAGGGCTTGTAATGGGCATCTCTGGGTTGCTCATTAGCCAAAAGACCTCAAAAGGAGGAACATGACATGAGAAGGTGGTTGATTTGGGAGCTGGATGGAGAGTCCTCAATGTATTAAGCCCTCACTGCCAGGCTTCCCCCCCCTGCAGCATTTGAAGATCAGGGTTTGTGGAGAGGAGCACACATTAAAAACACCATGTCCAATGCTGCCAGCTGCTGCAACGACAGAAGAACAAAACCTGTTTGAAAACACCCCTCAGGCTGCAGTCTAATAAGTGAGGACTTGCCTCAGTCACAGAGCTAGTTCATAATACATGCACACCTCACAGAGACCAAAGCAGACCAGGAGAAGGACAAGTACATAATCACAATGGTCTAAATTATAGTTTGAGCTAGATTCAATCTGTTTGACATTTTCTCTGGTTTTATTTGTTTGTTTTGGTTTTTTGAATAATAATGTGTGGACAATTCTTTGGATTTGATTTGTAAGGGTTCAACTAGAGATACACCGATTCAGTGTTAAGAACTATAATTGACAGCATATACAAACAAAAATCTACTCTTTTTTTTTTAATGCAAAAAATGTAAAAAGAAATTACAAATAATAATAATAAAATAAAATTAAACATTACAATTTCCCCCAATCTGGACTAAGTTACAGATGTCCTCTGACTTAAACAACTCTCAAAAGTGCTCTGTGACAGAAAAAATAAAAGAGGTAGAAATGAGTTGCTGTAACAAAACAGATGCCCTTTCCCACAATGTTTATAAATGGGCATTTTTTTCTGACCTTATTAAATGTTTGTATCATCTTTCACATACAATTCATACATTGTTTCACATAATTCAGTTAGAATAATAAAGGAAGTGTAGAGTTGTCATCATTTGAATGAAATCAGCATCAACAAACTCTATCTTTCCATGGCTGCATCTGAAGTGGCGTTAAATGTACTGTATTTACACAGACTGGTTAATGAAGCTGAGAGCTGATTGTTAGAAGATCTTTACTATACAAATAAGAAATGCTGGGATAAATGCAATGACACTTTTAATATGAACCCAATCCACCAGCAGATGGCGGTAAATGACTGTTTGAATGAGTGAGTCATTTAGTCATTCATTCAACCGATTCGTTCAAACGGCTGATTCATTTAGAACGGCTCACTAGGTGTTTCTCAAGGATCCTTGGAAGCAAGTATTTCGCGGATGCTACGTCATCGACATCCGTCGAAGGACTGTTCCAATGTCGAGGATCCTCAGAATTTCAACCAAGGACTGAGTCCTTCGTTCAAATAATATCCCATACACAGGAAAGGATGCATATGTGTATCCTTCACGCTCTCAAATCACCCACAATCCTATACGAGCAGCTTTGCTATCTAACGTTAGTTCAAAAATTCAAAAATGTTGAACGTTAACGTAGTCAGAGCGTTAACGGTTTTTATTTACGTTGCCAAACATTTGTTATAACTGTAGTAAATATAAGTAAAGTTTGACGTTTAAATGCAAGTACAAATAACTACCGTATTGATATTGTAAATTATACAAATACAAATGGTTAACAGAACCGGACCTGTCATTTAACAATTGGTTGCGTCATCGGCATTTCTTTTATAAATAACTAGTTAAGTTGTCCAAAGTAATTTAATGATACCATTCACAGCGTTATTCAAACGGACATTTTCACTGACGTAATGACGCATTAACATGCACTTGCTAGCCTGTTCCATTTACGTGTTCTCCGAATGCTAAAGAGGAGTCTCGCCTAGCCTCTGAAGGAAGTGACTTGGAAGGATCAGTCCTACCAAAGAAGTATCCTTGACATTGAGAAACGCTTACTGAATCCTTGACTCACTTGCTTCGTTCAAATGGCTGATTCATTCAGAACGGCTCACTGAATACTTGACTCACTTGATTCGTTCAAAAATTTATTCAGTAATGAAACGTGCTGCTGAGACAAACAACAGTTCTGCTGTGGATTGGAATGATTTTTATTTGCGAAATTGTGCAAAAACTATAAAATATAAGTCACTTCATTTTAACTTCTTGTTTATTGAACTACTATTGTATAAAAACAGTGTCACGTTGCGACATGTTTACATGTGTATGGGTGCAGATGTGACATCGAAACGGGCCAGCTCAGAATTGGCACGGGGTGAGGCTGACCGACCCATGATCCCCGGTCTGGGAAGGTCACACGGAAAATCGTCTGATTCCGGTCCCTGGCCGGTCAATCGGTGCATCTCTAGATCCAACTGAGAGAAATGTGTGAGAGTTTGCATCCTGCTCCTAGACGACAGAATACCATTTTGGGAACATTTTTAATTTATACTTTATTTTTTCTATACAAGCAACATATACACAGCAAGTGTTTCACTATAATAAACATGATGAGTCTATTTTTGGTGGCAGTTAAAAAAACTAAAAAGCACAATGGACTAAACTTTTGACCTGTTTATTTCCATGAATGCTAGAGTTAAGACAGCCAGCAGCGAAGCGCCTGGGACTGTGTTTCGATCAGACAGTTAGTATTCACTGCTCAGGTGATCGGTTTAAAAATGTCTGCGCAAGACCAAGTTCCCATCAGCAGAGATGAACAACAGTACATCCAACAGTGCATCCAGGGGTCCTGCATTCATTCAGATGAATGGAACAGATAGCTTTCTCCAGGTATTATAAACATGTCCCTGGCTGAAACCAGTTGACTGGTCAATTGTGTGAATGACAGAATTCAGAACTTTCCCCACAGCTCTGCAGGCACAGGTTTCAGTGATGCAGGCTGTCATTTCAAAATGCTACATTCACACTAAGACTAAACATCAGGCATGTACATGTACTTCATCAAGAGTGTGTCAATACATCACAATATCGTAATCACAACATCTTAACGAACATGGTAAAGCTAAAAACTCCAGCTAAACCCATCAGGGTTCGCAGAGAACACGGTAAAGTGTTAATAACTAATTCTATTATATCTGCATTCCACTGCTACAGTGACACAAACAGTGACGTGTGTTAGCCACACAGCTAGTCTGACAATCTCCTTTACTTTAACGTTACAGCAAATAAATCTGTCAACGCAGCAGTCCGGCTGATCTGTGCCCACAAATAGGATTGTTGTTGTTGTTGTTTTTAAAGGGACAGACATTACTGAAGTCGTCACTCTACTCTAACTCGTTTCAACCTCATCTTTGACAGCTATCAGATGCAGCTAGCACAGCACGGCTAACATTAGCGCAGTTGCAGGGCCCTGTAAATACACACACCACGAACTTTAACAGTACATTGTACAACGATAACTTGTTAATTACCTCAGTAAAAACAATATGTGAATGTAAACATGCCTGTTCAGTGTCACACAGAGCTAGTTAGGTCCATTACCGAGCCGCCCTCTCCCCATCATTCAGTGCCTCTTACCTTCATGTTCCGCTGGAAATCCCCATCGCCGCACTGCGCATGCGCCACACTACCTCCCCTGCGCGCTCCCGAGGCTGCAGGCTGCAGGAACGTTCGATTGATTCAGAGAGTCGGTTCGCCTTCACGATTCGATTCAGTGGAGTCATCGCTCAAAATAGTTCCCAGAAGGCTCCGCGCGGCGCTTAACGCCTTCTTTTCTGAGCGTTAAATAAATGTTTGCTCAAACGCCGTGCTGTTTTCAGTTACCTTACACGCATTAAGTTTTTAAGTGTATGAGTCAGTCGGTGAAAATGTGCTCCAGTTTGTTGCTTTCGTTCCAGTTGACACCCCTTTTTTCTTCAGTAAAATATCTCAGCCACCTCAGTTTCACCCTCGAAAATAATCTACCTCGCAGTCGAGTGATTCATTTTCACACTCAGGCCTTCCGAATCATTTAAAAGATCCGGTTCATGTCCGCGATTCGCTCAGGAATCGGATACCACTAGCCATATCGCACTCATAACTCCTCAATAAAAGACTACACGCACACTCTAGGTAGTACATTGCAATCATTTGTTTACCTACAACGCTTTTTGTTGTCATTGGTCAAACGAGGCAGTAATGCTGTATTTCCTCACGCGTGTGCACGAGATCAGCTGAGTAGATGCTCCTCCCTTGTTAGAGTTCAAGAAGACGGAACCCAGCGCAGCAGACATGGCTATGCTCACAACACAGCCCCAAACTGATGTGATCGATGCGGAATACGAGGACTACCTCTGCCCCGTGTGTCTGGAGATATTCATCTCTCCGATGACCACAGATTGCGGACACACGTGAGTATCCTCGCGGGCTCGAGCCTCGCAGCAGTAACTTCTCGTTTGACATGTTGATTAGTTTCATGTTAATCAAGTTATCACGTGAAACCGACGCGCATCCTCCATGCCTTGTAATTAAATATCTACATGGCCGTGTTTAATAATCATTAATGAATGCAATTGTGATGAGAATTTCTCAAGAGAGAAATTGGTTACTTTCAGTTTTGCTTGTGTACAAAACTTGTGCAGTGTGGCATGCTGGGAGTTGTAGTGCTCGCTTAATCATGCCTTTAATTTGGATAAAACTACAACATATTGCTCTTCTATGAATACTTTTTGGATGAATTTTAAAGCTCGTACATAACTGACAATCATAACATCAGTATAACTGATTACAAGAGAAATACCATGATACCTTATTGACAGCCTGCCTGGATATATGTGTGTGTGTGTGTGTGTGTGTGTGTGTGTCTTCTATGTTTTAGTGAAGATAACTCCTTTTGTTTTGGCCAGGTTCTGTGAGAGCTGTCTTAAGGAGTGCTTGCGTCCCCAGAAACCTGTGTGTGCAGTCTGCAGGTCTGACCTACACAAGTGGAAAAAAGCAGAGGATATACAAAATGAGATGAAAAGATCAATCGGAAAGTGCAAAGGCTGTAGAAATGAGGTGTGTGGTTCAACTGTTGAAGTTATATTTAAATGCTGCGCAGTGATATTTATAAGTGTTATTCCACCCACTTTAGTCGGGAAGAGACCGTCAGACTGATATATAATCAATCAAGCAGTCGTTAGGGACATGTGAAATACACTGTACAATAATAATAGATTCAGGGATAATAGAAGACAAACTTGAATGGCTGTGCAGGGAATATTGAAGAAACTAGTGAGAATTAGGAGTGTGAACTTGACAAAAAAAGTATCTTAATATTTTTTTGGGGATTTTGCCAGTCAGCATCTTTCTGTGTGTGTTTTTGTGCTTGTGTCTTGGTTGATTTAGTCCTGTTATGGACAACTGACCCCCAGAGAGCTTCATATTCTGTGTGTGTGGTCATTAGTTCACAGTAGTGACAGAAATATACTTTATCTGTAGGGGCAACATTTGCTCCACTTAATTGATTTCCAGGGCATTTTTACCTTTTTTATAAGGGCTTTTTTTTTTTCTAGCCCTAACAAATGTATCTGTCATCTTATCAATACATTCGATTTGAATAATTAGACATTGTAAGGCTGTTAACAGTCCAGAAACAAACTGAACAAAAGCCATCTTCACACTGCAGAAGTGGCACACGAACCGCTTCTTAAAGGGATAGTTCACCCCAAAATGAAAATCCTCACTTCGTTCCAAACCCTTAAGACCTTCGTTCGTCTTCAGAACAAATTAAGATATTTTTAATGAAATCCGAGAGCTCTCTGACCCTCCCATAGACAGCAACACAACTCTAATAAACAAAGTAAAAGACCTCAGTAAAATAGTTCGTGTGACATCAGTGGCTCAAGTTAAATTTTGTGAAGCCACAAGAATACTTTTTTGCACAAAGAAGAAAAAGATAATGGCTTTATTCAGAAATTCTTCTCCACTGAGTTACAGTTTTCCTCCGATTTAGGGAGTATCACAATGCATGCACACATTTCCCCCAAACGCAAACAACGCTGTATTTACTATGTTTCTGGACCTGGGAACATTTCAGTTGTGTTGCTGTCTATGGGAGGGTCTGAGAGCTCTCTGATTTCATCAAACATATCTTAATTTGTGTCCTGAAGATGAACGAAGATCTTAGGGGATGACATGAGGATGAGTAATTAATGACAGAATTAACATTGGTGGAGGACTATCCCTTTAAGTCTCATTTAGATGTATTTACACAGACTGTTTACAGAGGTGTCAGAATGCATTCACACTACAATTAAAGTTGCATAATTAATATATAATTGTGAAATGTGACATGACAAATACGAACAAATAAATGAGTTTGTCGTGAGTCTGAGGTGTTTTATCTCCTCTCCGCCAGGTTCTTTTGTCTGACATGAGAAGCCACACAGGGGCTTGCTCTAAATATCAAGACTTTATCAAGGAAGGTATGAAGGCCATTTCAAAGAACCAGCCTTCCACTGTCAGGTAACATATCTGTGCTTCAGTGTTTACACATGCATGAAAAAAGACATTACCTTCAAACATCACATTAAATTACACCAAAAGTCACTCGATCAACGCCATGATCGGATCCTAATTCCAGTTTGAATGAGAAAAAAAGTTGAAGTGAAATGAATCAAGTGTCCCTAATCTTGCCTTGTCCCCCCTGGTTTCCTGTTCCTTCAGCTCGGTGCCGAACCGGTACACGTTCGCCTGTCCCTTCTGCAGCAGACAGCACTTTGACCAGGACGGTCTGGTGGAGCACTGCACCTCGAGACACGCACACGACCCGCGTCCCGTGGTGAGGCTGCTGGTGTGTGTGTGTGTGTACAGTATAACAGAGTGAAAGGGCCGTTTCTGAGCTTCTTGGTCTCCACTCCTGCAGGTGTGTCCGATCTGTGCCTCAATGCCCTGGGGCGACCCTAATTACAGGAGCGCTGACTTCTTCCAGCACATCCGAATGAGACATGCTTTCTCCTATGACACCTTTGTGGTAAGTACATCACAACATTACCATGCTCTGGTTTCCCAGTGTCCAAAGAAACTCAACTAACCTGTCATAGTGTTGACCAAAGAGAGCTTGTTCAGATTTATGTTATATCTATACCTAGTTTGCAGTGTACGCTCTGTGAAAAAAAAAAGAAAGAAAGAAAAAAAATTTATAATGATTAGAAGTTAAATACGGAAGTTCTAAGCGGCCATGCATTATAATTTTTTTTCCTTTTTGTTTTCTCGTTATAACGACTTATTTTTCTCATTATCTCGACATAACGAAAGTTTGTTTTCTCGTTATAACGACTTATTTTTCTCGTAATCTCGACATAACGAAGTCGGTTTTCTCGTTATAACGACTTATTTTTCTCGTTATCTCGACATAACGAAAGTTTGTTTTCTCGTTATAACGACATGACAGTTTTACTGTTGCTATAGTAACGAACTCAACTTTGACAGGCATCTGATGGACCATGCATGCGCTCTTACTGTAGCCTATATTTCAGCTAATTTAGCTTCTCCTAGGTAATAACGTCTACAATACTGTACATAAATAAAGGCTGATCAATCACTGTTGATTTTTCCAGAGACAGTACAACCAACATTTTGTTTTTGTAAATAACATGTTTAAATGGCAACACCGCAAAATTAGAGCTGCTTGGATTAAACTCACTTTTCATTTTCCCTTTATTTGAAATAAAATTATATATAATTTATAATTTGTAGTAGTCATTATATGATGTGGCAGATATCATGTGTGTTACAAGCTTCTGTTTGAAAAGAGCGTCCATGTGTAGTGTGTGTGTGTGTGTGTGTGGAAAAAAAACTATTACATTATAGAACAAAACTGAATTAAATAAGCCCATGGATTTTACATATATATCACATTTGTCATTAATATGGTTAACAATAAAGATTAGTAATCTTTAAATCCCGTCCTACGGTAGATAAACAGAATACAGTGATGTCAACCTTGGTTTTGATAAGCAGTTATTTTATGACACAGAACGCGTTGGTGAAACTCATGCATCTAGCAGGAACTTGATACACAAAATATTCATACTGATTCAAGAATTTAACATTTATGAATTAATTAAATGTCAGTAATGAAGACTGCACAAATTATAGCGATCACGAGGAAGGTCCGCGTACAGTAAAGTGGATAGTGTTATATTCTGCTGGTGCAGTTTTGTAACTTCTTAGAGAAAACTAAGTCGTTATAACGAGAAAACGAACTTCGTTATGTCGAGAAAACGAACTTCGTTATGTCGAGATAACGAGAAAATTAAGTCGTTATAATGAGAAAACAACAAGAAAAAATATTATAATGCATGGCCGCTTAGAACTTCCGTAGTTAAAAAATAAACAAATAAATAAACATGTAGGTCAACCAGCATTAGTTTTAATTTGATTACATTTTTTTAATGCTTGTGAAGCTCATAGTGATGAGCTTTTAAAGTGTATTAAAAGCAAACTCAAACAAGAGTTTTCATAGAAAAAAACAAGCACTTAATGTTTCGATCATAAATGCCTTCCATATAAAGTGAAAATAGATGACTCCTCATTTGAAGAATGAAGTGGAGACTGAGTGTGACTGGAGCTGAGACTGTAATCAAGAGTAAATCATATCTGTTGTATCTTTTAGGACTACTCTACAGACGAGCAAGCCATGATCCAGGAAGCTCTACAGCGCTCTCTCTTGGAAAACTGATGAGAGGAACATACGGATCCCCAGCTGAACACCACCAAAAATCAGTGCTTGAGCTTACGAAAGAAAGAAATAGATTGGGATTCAGGGCTATTGTCATATATCATTCTGCATACACTAATGTTGGTCATGCCAAAGTTCCTGTTGGTGTAATTGTGGTGATTTACTTATTTAAACGCAGTCATATATTCATAAATAAAATATTTCCATACACCTTCTTAGCTGTCAAAATACATAAATCTATACTGCCAGTCTATAATTAATTCAAATGCTATAACTGATTTTGGTTTTTATAGTGCAGTTTGCGTCGCAGATTTGTGCCACTGGAACAGAGTAGTCTGATATAGATACAGGTGAGTCTTGTCAGAAGCTTTTAGGATAGAACATACTGAAATCGAATCATTAAGGTGAGATTCGTGAGTGTCAGCTAAGTCAGAGGAATAAGCTTTTCTCGTGGTGTGTTTTGTGTTATTCTATGCTTTTAAGAAGCGGTTCAACCGAGCCCTTGTTGGAGGGGTGTTTCACTCTGCAGTTAGTGTACTGAATGAGTTCTTGTTCAAACCAGTAGAGGACAGTATTGTATCATTAGTTTCTAGTCTCTGACTTCTCTATAGTGCAGCTGATGGCTTGATCTGACTGTGTACTGAGAGACTCAGCTCTTAAAGGGACAGTCCACCCCAAGATGACAACCCTGCCATCATTTACTCTCACTCTGCTGTTCCAAAGCCTGTATGCATTTCTATTCTGTGTGGAACTCAACAGAAGATATTATATACAGAAAATATGAGCCGAGTAGTTTTGGACCACACTGACGTTCATTATACAGATAAAAACAGATCTTGTTCTGTGTTTCAGAGGTTCAGAATGACATGAGGGTGAGTAGAAGATGAGAGAGTTTGCATTTCGGGTGAACTGTTCCTTTAGGCTCCTGATACACTTGTGTCACCCAGTAGAGGAAGTTAGTCGAACTGGACATCGCAGTTTAATAATATGTTAAAGTTAGTCCGTTTAATTGGCAGTAGTTTGAAATCTGTTGGACCAAATTGTAGTTTTGCGTTCTGTAAAGTCAAACTCGTGTTGCATGCTGTTCGATGTGGACTTTACCACTGTGAAGATGAATCATATCCTGTGCCTGTTTCATTCACGTGTTATTATTAGTGTTTAATGGTAATGATTCATTGACCTGGATGTTTTTTTGGGTGAATTGGTTTTTGTATTAATAAACCTTTTCTCAAAAGCCTTTTAAATGTGTGTAATGAAACTGCTATAGCATTATCTTTTCTCACTTCCTTCAAGCTCATTCAGAAACACACTTTATTAACCCCCCCCCCCATCCACCCGTTTACTGCATGTGCCTTCAGTGTTGTTACAGCGTCTCTCTCTCTCTCTCTCTCTCCTCCGCTCTAACTCCTTTACTGTCGTTCATTTCCTGTCCCCCAGCGACCGTCAGCTTTAGTGTCTGAAGGTGCTAAATCCTGATAAATTAAAGCCCTTTAATTATTGAAACACTGGACGCTGAAATCATTGTGAGTGATTTATACCGGTGTGTTAGACGTTTTGGGCCAGAAACAACACCCACCTCTCTGATGGATAAATACAAATGTGCACTATTACAGTTACAGGATCTTTCCCAGAAACCGTTTTCTCATGTATTAATTTTTTTTTAAAAGACACCCATCACAAAATATAATATTATACTGGAAATAAAAGTGTTTTTACAGCCTGAAGATACTGTATAAAAGGGATTCCCTAATTTCTGTATGATAGGAAATGGGAAGTTTTATGTGAGGCCATAGATGAATCTGCTTGTTAAGTGGATGACCCCCCACCCCACACACACACAAAAATAAAATAATTAAGTCACCCTCATGTTTCAAATTTGTATAAATGTATTGCTTTTGTTGAAAGATACTAGAAGATATTTTAAAGAATATAGGTAAACAGTTGCTGGTCCCCATAATATTCCAGAATATACACAGTAACATCTCCCACATCCAAACAACCAACAGTGAATTACGCTCACCCTTTGCTGTCGTCTTGCTGAAAGATCATGATCTCAACCTTACGTCTACTCAGATCTCATTTGGATAGACAATGTTTCATAATTTATGAATCTATAATATATTGGTCTCTGGGACACCATGAGAGCGGAGGCTGCAGTGAACACTGATAATTATTGTTGAGATATGCTGCAGAGGAATACAGTGCTCACAAACAGCTCACTTGAACCGTCCCTGAGTACACCTGTGTGAAGAGAAGAGCCTATCAAAGCATATATATATATATATTTATATATATATATATATATATGTGTGTGTGTGTGTGTGTGTGTGTGTGTGTGACGGGGTGAAGCAGCATACGACACGAGGATCAAGGTAAGTTCCACGAAAGGTGGATTTTATTGAAACGGTGAAGGAGGAAAATAGCCAACGTGAGGGGTTTCCGGTGCTCAGTGCTCGGCCTTCTCTTCTCCTTCGGTGTGCAGTGCTGTGTGGGTCCGTGAAGTCCATGTCCTTTGTGGGCTGCCAGTCACACTCCCCCAACCCCCCGCCATAAAGCGTTATCCTGTCCCTGTGGAGAAGTTGGGAAATTGGGGGAGGGCGGGGAGTGGAACCTGACAGACGTGTGAAAGCTGACCATATCCTCGAGAGACCATCGGCGTTCGTGTTGGCCGTCTTCGCCCGGTGTTGTACGGTGAAGTGGATGTCCTGGAGCGCGAGTAACCACCTAGTCACTGTAGAGGGGCGTGATCTGTAATCAGGGTGAACTGGTGGCCGAGGAGGTAATAGCGGAGCTCCAGGACTGCCCACTTGACGGCCAGTGCCTCCTCCTCGACAGTCGTATACCGTCGCTCCGCTGAGGTCAGCTTTCGACTGATACAGATGACCGGGTGTTCCTCACCGTCGAGGACTGCTCCCAACCCGGTATCGGACGCATCCGTTTGCAACAGGAAGGAGTGATTGAAGTCAGGGGCCTTGAGTACGGGCTCGGAGGTGAGGGCGGCCTTCACGTGCTGGATTGTGCTCTTCGTCTCTGGGTTCCATGGGACCTTCTCTGGTTGCCCCTTCCTGGTCAGGTCTGTCAGGGGAGAGGCTAAGGAGGAGAAGATAGGGATAAAACAGCGGTAGTATCCCGCCAACCCCAAAAAGGCCCTTACCTGCGATTTGGTGGTGGGCCACTGCACGGAGAGGATCGCTGCCACCTTCTCCTGGGGTCGAATGAGGCCGCGGCCCACTTGGTAGATGAGGTACTTGACTTCGGTGAGGGCCAGGTGACACTTACGGGGGGGTATGGTCAGCCCAGCCCGGCAGATTTCCGACAGCATTTTTCGCAGCCACTCCAGGTTGTCCTCCAAAGTCTGAGAATGTATGACTACTTCGTCCAAGTAAACCCGGTGGACGCCTGGGGTACCTCCCGGATGCCGAACAGGACCTGAACAGGACATAGGGCAGCATCTTGTCCCAGTCACGCTTGTCTTCAGCAGCCACTCACCGCAGCATCTGCTTCAGTGTTTGATTGAAGCGTTCGACCAGGCCGTCCATTTGCGGGTGGTATACGGTGGTGTGGAGCTGTTTTATCTGGAGAAGCTTGCAGAGGTCAGCCATCACCCGGGACATGAAGGGGGTGCCCTGGTCAGTCAGTATCTGGGATGGTAGGCCGACCCAACTACTCAACAGGAAGAGCTCCTGGGCAATGGCTTTCACGGTAGCTTTGCGGAGTGGCATGGCCTCAGGGTAGCGGGTGGCATTATTATAATTCAGGTAACTTTGGTGCAGGTATGGTTTGGTCTGTTATCATAAAACTGTGTGGCTTGTTGAAGAGACGTGTGCTGTTACTTCTCTAAAAGGTCGAATGCATGATTTTCACCAAGCAGAAGATCAGCTACTGCAATGCAACAATCCAGGCTCATTGGGAAAATGTGCCTTTAACTACATTTCCAGTTAAAATTACCACTCTTAAAAATAAAGGCGCTTCAAAATATTTTCTTCAAACGATGCCATAGAAGAACCACTTTTGGTTCCACAAAGAACCGTTTAGTCAAAGGTTCCCAAAAGAACCATCTCTTTCCATCTCTGGACTTCTTTGTGAGTGACAGAGAATGTATGAGGAAATTCTTCCCAGCGATCAGCGTTTGTTTACATGCTCCACAGGGACAGAAGATGCTTCAACTTAACCTCTGTTGTCTTTCCTTCCCACACACTGTTTCTGTAATTAGTTTTCAGATCTCCTGCCTCTACACAGTAAATTCTCTAACCTGCTTGATGTTGCTCTTTTGCTCCTGGCAGATGTAGAAGTTCTCTGAGTTTAATCTAACAAGTTACTGTAGGGCTTGCAGGCAGGAAGGAAGTGGTCCTGCAAAACACGGTCTCTCGCTCTCACAGTCTCTCTGTCTCACCTCTTTTTGGTGGCAGTTTTTTTGAGGGAAGATAGAAAAAAAGGAAGAAGAAGAAAGTGAACATACAGAATGAAAATGTCATAAAGTTGAGCATGTGGCTTCTTTGATGAGAGAATGTGAAACAGTGTTTTTACTCAGGGCTGTGTAGAAGCGGCGGTCAGCGTAGCATGTTCCTGCTGGAGGCTTGTGCTGTGAGAGAGATGATGTTATCTTCAGATTCGCTCTCATGCTGTACCTTCGTCAGTCCCCCAGCGAGGAATCATTACCTGTTGGAAGTGATTGTGATGACGAGCACTCATCATTTCTCTGGCAGTAAAGTAGAACTGAAATTGACTAAACTGACATTTTGACAATGCCAAAAGTAAAGCTACTAAAATGAGCAAAGTATTGTCAGCATTGTTAACACTTTTTGCCATGTCAGCACATTTCACACGTGATTCATTATTATAATCCAGGTAACTTTGGTGCAGGTATGGTTTAGTCTGTTATCATAAAACTGTGTGGCTTGTTGAAGAGACGTGTGCTGTTACTTCTCTAAAAGACCG
The DNA here is from genome assembly GCF_023724105.1 of Carassius gibelio. Taxonomy (NCBI): domain Eukaryota; kingdom Metazoa; phylum Chordata; class Actinopteri; order Cypriniformes; family Cyprinidae; genus Carassius; species Carassius gibelio. The sequence goes on from NC_068393.1 coordinate 3,951,477, forward strand.
AATGCATGATTTTCACCAAGCAGAAGATCAGCTACTGCAATGCAACAATCTAGGCTCATTGGGAAAATATGCCTTTAACTACATTTCCAGTTAAAATGACCACTCTTAAAAATAAAGGCGCTTCAAAAGGTTCTTCAAACGATGCCATAGAAGAACCACTTTTGGTTCCACAAAGAACCGTTTAGTCAAATCTCTTTCTTATTTTTTTATAATCTGAAGAACTTCCTTTTGTGAAACAGAAAGGTTCTTCAGATGTTAAAGGTTCTTTATGAAGCCCATTAGACAAAAAGGTTATTCTATGGCACCTTTATTTTTAAGAGTTTAGTGCTAGTAAAACACCAACAACTTTCATTTATCTGTCGTACACTGAAGCCGTTCCGGCAGATGACCGAGCACACACCTCTGAGAAATGCTAGTCTCTCGAGTTTGTTTAAAGAAGCAAATAAAGCTAAGTTTCCTTACTTTAGCAAAGGAAAACCAGTCTCTTCTTGGTTTATAGCTAAATCCTCTGACAGTTTTCTTTACAAATCCTCGGTTTGTACTTCTAATTCGTGACTGGTGTTTTGTTTTGTTCTCTATCCGCATTCGTCACTAGTCACACAACGCCGAAATGCTACGTCATCGAACGGCTTCAGTGTATGACAGATTCAGAAAGTGAGACTGGATTCATCTTAATGAAGAAAGTCATATAGGATGCTTCGAGGGTGAGTAAAACAGTCTAACTGTAATTTTTGGGTGAACTAACCCTTTAAGTTTATTAATAGGCTTATTTTCATGCAGGTCTTTGCCTGACATACTGTGTCATGAGTTCAGAGGTCCATGTGGCTTTTCTCCAGTACCCACTGAACTCTCTTTCACATCAGAACGCTCTTGATCTATGCTCCCATTAACATCATGTTCACTCACGGCTGTGTACTGTTTATCTTGTGCCTGGAGAGTGAAGGTTTCTCTCCTTCATATTTTGCTGATCCAGGTATATATGTGCATTTTGATCATAGCATGGGGAGTTTGCTCACCGCCAAAATTCCTCACCGTCAGGAGAAACAGGAAGCCCAAAACAGGAATCCCGCCACATGCCCTGGTGATGCGCGGCAGGTTAATGCTTTCAAATGTTTGAACAGAAACGGCCACCGGGCATCCCCGACTTCAAGACCCAGTCTGCACCACTCTTCCGCTGCTAAACTCCTGCCGTCCAACTAGCAGCTCTTCCTGTGTGTGGAAGTGGTCCTGGCTTTGATTTTATAACGCCTGAAACCAACCTGGCACTGAATCAGCTCTTACCACTCACCAGGCTTTTCAGGTTTACACTCGATAACTTCCTGTGCCCCGCGTCAGTCTTCAGATGCATTAAAGAGAGAAAGTGGAAGGAAATAAGAGACCTTAGTTATACATATTTATATATAATGTGTAATTGTTCGATATAGCCCTTTGTTTTGAACTCACTTAATGTGACCTCCAACAACACACTTACATGAAACAATCGTCTTTCTTTCTTGAATAAAACATGAATTTAAATTGCAGTTGTATGGTTTTTACTTCAAACTCATTAGTTTTGAGGAAAGGAGAAAAAAATGAAAAAGAAAAAAGAAAGAAATACAAACACGGTTGGCTGTAAAGCTAAAGTCTATCTGCTTTTTTGTCTTCTTCTTTTCCCAAGCTCTTCCCAGTTTTTGTCTAATAATGGGAACTGCATCAACACAGGAAAAAATAATCCCATGAGGTAGCGATGAAAACACTTTTTTTATGCTGGATGAGGAATGGAAGATGGAAGAGAGAGAGAAACCTTCCTCATAAAATTGGTGAAAAGGGAGTGTATGAAGGTATCCCGGGATGGCGAGGCCCAGGGCTGTTATTCCCACATTAATTTTTCTATTTGAATTCAAGCCTCGCTGGGAGAGACTTCAGGAGGGGCTGATGGGACGCTGGGAATTGCTGGCTTTCTGTGAGAGGAAGCTGCAGAGGCTTCAGTGCCCAACAGGGGAGGCAATTTCACTTCCCAAAACCCCATCTAACCATGTCTTTCACATCTGTCTACTAAACCCTGGTTTGAGGAGAGACTCTCTCCCCAGCCAACTCCATCCTCCGCTCCGCCTCTGGACGTGTTCCTGTTAATTAGGATCCATCGATGTCTCAGAACATCTCCTTTATTAAAATATGTGCTATTCTCTCTTTCATACGCAGCACGCTGCTGTTCGGATTCAGGATGGGAATCTTACAGAACTTGATTCCAGTTAGCAGCTCCATTCCAGAATGATTCTTTATACCTGAAGAATAATTGATCTGAAGTACTGAACAAATATATTAAAAATGTATTCAATTATTATTTAAATTAACATGTATTATGATAGAACACTTCTTTAACCATATAAATCTGTCATTTGAACAGTCAGTATTTGCTTGGATGAGAGTAATATCTTGCTATTTAGAGAGTACTGTAAGAACCACTCTGATTATTTCAGTGAGTGGATTATTAAGATTATTTCAACTGATTAATCATGAGTTTGAGTCTTTCTGTTTTATCCATTCAATTCTTTAAAAAGAATCAGTTTGTGAATGACCACACTAGCCAACTTAAATCACAACTAAATGATCATTTCTTTTAATGATGCACTGTATATTCACTATCAATACAGTACATTTGCCAGAAGAAGAAATGTATGATCTTCTTCTTTTTTTCTTCATATTTTTTTTTTTTTTTTTTTGGATGAATAAAAATAATAAAAAATAAAAAATAATAATAATAAAAAAATAAAAAACTAAGTTTCGGGTCAGTTTCGTTTTTTTTTTTTTTTTTTTCTTTTTTCTTTTTTAGAAATTAATTATTTTATTCTGCAAGAATATGTCTTAAAAAAATAAAAATAATAATGATAATAAGGACTATTGTAACATGCTGTTCTTTTAAGATTTTAAAGAATCCTGAATAAAGAATCACAGGTCCCAAATATTAATGCAAATAATAATAACTAAATAAATAAATATTAAAAATAATTAATAATTAATTATATAATATTAATAATAATAATGCTGGAAATTCAGCTTTCCCACCACATGGGATGCATTGTATTTCGAAGTATATTAAAATTAAAAACTGTTATTTTAAATTGCAGTGATATTTCACAATATTAAAGTTTTTACTGTTAAATGAATATATAGAATATATTTGGAATATATTTTTCAAATTAGAACTGGATTTGAATAAGCACCGAATTTGAGTTTACTGCTTTGACAGTGATTTCTAGCATGTGTGACGTGTGAAAGGACAGTGTGGAAATAGAGAGGGAATCAATCACTAGTGCCATGAAACAGGTTTGTTTAGTGTAATGTTGTTCTGGCTGTCATAAACCAGGTTAGTGTGGACACATCACAACCAGTGATTGATGACACCCCGCTTCTCAAACTTATGCTGTCTTACAGTAGGTACATTGGATGCATCATCCTCTTTCTGCACTGAACAGAAGACACACACACACACGTCATGGACCAGCAACCATTCAGTTACACTTATCACCAACAAGAACCCAAAAAGGAAGTTGCTTGCAATGCCTTGAGAACACACTCCACACAATAAGTAACCCATCTGAACACACACAAATGCTCTCTCATCATTTCTATTTAGACCTCCCATTTCTCTGTGATTTCAATCACTGGTGTGTCTCCTGCCTCTGTTTTTATTCTTTAGGGGAAAAAGTCGCAGTTAGCTCATCTGTCAATCAAAGCACATAAGTTGTCTGTTACGCGCCATACACCTCCACAAGCTCGTGGCTCAATTATTAATGGGCAGGTACTAAGGCAAACTGCTGACGGGACGCCCCCTCTTGACAGCTCATTTGTAAGACAATGGCCCCTTGCCCCCTCCTCCCCCCACTTAACTTGTCAAAGCAGTGAAAGCACCTTGAATCTGCCTGGTGTGGCGTCAATTACCAAGCCGTTAGAGAGAAGGATATCACCGTTTAAGAGAGAGATTTATGAAGTCACCAGCCCAAACACATACAGCTTTGCTGTTAAAATAGGGGTACTGGTACCCAGGAGGGAACAGTTCCCCCTTTAACTTTCCAAATTATACATTTTGTAATGAATATTAACAAATAAACATACAAATGTACAAATAATATAAATGCACACCTTTAAATTATTTATGGAAATTAATGCAGGAATTGAATATTATGCATACCAATAAATCAAATAATTGTCATTTTAACTTAGGTGTAAAATAATTCTACAGTATTCAATTTAGATAATAATTTTACTTTAAAATGTTCTAAAAATATTGTCACATTTTATTTTATAAATAATAATGACAATAAAAGGTCAGTTTTGTTATGAATTACGTATGTGCACATTTTGAGCACCGTTCTTGGAAAGCTTTGATCGCAGATTAAATCATATTTCACCTGTTTTGTGTACTGTTATTATAACCTTTTTAGAAAAGGAAGGTTGCTTGTTAAAAATGATCATTTGTAGTGTACTTCAAATCAGAAGTGTATTTTCTAAACAACTTTACTCGCAGATAACAACATATTCATTAAATAAAAAGTCACTCAAGTAATTACATTTAATTAAAGATGTACCTAAACAAGTCATCCTAAAGTGTACCAAAAAAGCACTTTAAAGTTCATTTGCATTTCATATCAAATTAGACTATATTTATATAATTTAATATAACTATAATATACTATACTATATATATATAAATATAATAAACTGTAATTAACAAGCCATTATGTGTCCAAAACATTAAACTCCTTACAGCAGCTGCCAATTCTGAAACACTAATGTAAAGAAACATTTTTCACAGTGCAGACACTAAAAATAAAATAAAATCATCCGTTACAACATTCTTCAATATCATGATTACAGATCATTTATCATTGAACAAAAAGAAAACCATGGTGTTCTTCAACCGCAGCTTTCTGTGCAGCACTTTCCTTCGACGGTTTATCTGCTTTACGTTATGATGGAAGATACAAATAACTGGTATGATCAACGGTGTCCCTCAAGGGCGTGATCGCGAAACAAACCATCACGTCACAGTAACGAACCACCCCTGAGCTCTTCTGAACATCTCCATCCCGCTCTCTTCGAGCTCAGCTGTCTGCGCTGGAGTTTCTTCCCCTTCGTTTGAGCAGAGATGACGCGGGCAGATCTGTCATTCCTCTTTTCTTCACTGCTGCCACACATCTTCCTCCTCTCACATCTGTTTAATAATTAACCAGACAGGTAGAGAGTCGTGGAGATGGGGCGATGAGCTGGCCTAGGGTAGACGGCTTTGAAGAAGGGTAGGCATGATTGTTGATTTGGGTTTGATGGTTTGACAGAGCCGTCATTGGAAAGATCAACGTGGGTGTTATTACGCCTTATTGCAGGCTTCACGTGAGCAGATATAGGCTTTGTTTAGACCGGCAGCATAAATCAGATTCTGGGCATATCTGAATCCATTAATATATTTATTTTCAGTAGTCTGGACCAATGGTTTCCAACCTTGTCCTGTAGTACCTCCAAAATACACCTTTTAGACATCTCTTGAATCTTATCTGAAACCAATCTCAGGTCTTGGAGTCTTTATTGATGACCTGAGGACTAGATTCGGGTAAGTACAGAATCATAGGCCATGTTCCATTCTGAAGGGTTTATCCTTAAGCCACAATCCTCTGGAAAGGTTTACCCTCCAGAGTAAGGGATAACAAGAGACCAAAAAGTGTCTCAGAATGGACTCCTATGCCATCTTATAGAGCCTGTTAAGATTTACCAAACGAAACCTGTGCAAAGAATCAAAGGAGAATCAAGGGAGCGATGTGTCCATCAGTAGTACTCTTTGAAATCCTTAATCCTGAAACATCCTTTGAAGTGGCCAGTGCTGAGCACTTCAGTATGGCAGCTATGATTTCTCTCTCTCTCTGAAGTGCCTGTCAGAGGTGGCTTTAGGCCATTTGGAGTGCATCGGTACATAATGTGCAGAGTTGGTCTCCAAAACTGGTTTGAAATCAATTTATTGCCTTGCAGTCTGAACTTTCCATCTTCACTGTCATCTACTCTTGGTTGTTCAGCATCGTGCTTACGATTACATCACTTCAATAGCAGCCAGTGTTGAAACAGCAGATACTGACTGCACTGTCTGACAAACAGATCCGATTCATATTCACCAAATGTGGACCGTCAGTCCTAAAGACTGAATCTGATTTGTGCGAACAAAGCCTAAAACTATCTACTGAGGCCACGATCTCAAGCCTCGATCTCTCTGCATGGTGCTCTTTGATGAGAGCTCTGTCATGCCATCAGCGGAGACAAGCTCTTTCAGTTCTGCTGGGGTACTCGGCTAAACATTAACACCACCGCCTCCCCTCCAGGCGGAGGACACCCTTACACAGGTGGAGTGACAACAACGGGGAGCACTCCTCATTGCGCTGCATTTATTTGTACCATCAGCAGATTCTTTCCTTTCTTTGACATCTTTATGGTCGTGTTTTTCAGCCCTCCCTCATTCAGTTCTTTCTTCTCTGTCTTCTTTTACCCAAACGTGTCTCTCATGTGCACATTTTTGGCATTCCCTGTCATGAGCTACTCAGTGAGTGTTCTAGAAGAGGGGAAAACAAGCACGCTTTAAAGTTTTCCCGTAATGTCCGAGCGGGCCGAGGGGAAGCGTGATCCCGGAGGGACGGAAGGACAGGAAGGAGCTCTGGGTCAGAGGACAGCAGGGAAACGGTCAGGACATCATGTGAGGACACACCACGCAGCTATCACACGGACTGATGTTCAACAGATATTATCCATTACCCACGGCTTATTTATTTACTCATTAATGTGTGTATTAGTGTCAGAGATTAATGGACTTGTTTACTGCACTTAAGGTTAACACAAGAACAGAAGACTGACTTTTGGACGGTGGACCTGCCCCTGCAAAATAAATAAATAAATAAATATTACTATTATGGTAATATGGTAATGTAAGTTAATGTATTTGATATTAGTACTGTGGTACTTTAAAATACACTGATTGCAATATTAATGTACCATTGTATTTACATGCTACTCCAGGGTAGGGCTGCTAAAAATGGGGGACAACTGGACCTTTTGTCCCGGCCTGGGCTTCAGGGAATGGATCCTGGAGGGAAAAATGATTGTGATTTCATCTGAGGGGGATACTTTTTCCCCAGGTCTAATAAATGCTTACTATGGCCCTGCTCCAGGTACTTTAAAGATTTATTTATTTATTATTATTATTATTATTATTATTATGGACCCACTTTATATTAAGTGGCCTTAACTACCATGTACTTACATTTTAATTAATAATTTAGTACAATGTACTTATTCTGTACATACATGTTTTTACATTGTACTTATATTAAAAAAAACTACATGTAATTACATCTGTATTTAATTTCTGTAATTACATTTATAATTACACTGTTGACCCATACTTTACACCGTAACCCACCCTTAAACTTACCCATACCTCCAACCTCCTTCTCTAACCTTACCCCTATCCCACCTCAATAGCAGCAAAAGTGTTTTAAAATACAATATGAACACAATACGTACATTGTACTTATTTGTTTATGTAAGTACATAGTAGTTAAGGCCAACTAATATAAAGTGGGACCATTATGATTATTATTATTATTTTATTTTTTATTTAAAAAACAAATTTTGTCAGAGAATCTGTTTTGATCTGTAAACATTTGTAATCTTTAACCCACTACTTAATATCTTTATTAACACTTTATTTTCAGGAACAGTTCTCACTATTGTCTAGAACTTATTTAGATCCCTTAACTTTACTCAATACATAAACTTGACAACTACCTTGCTAACTAATAAAAAAGGCAAGGGTTGTGGTTTAGTGCCTAAACTGTTTTCTCTTTTCTTCGTTATTATTATTATTCAATGTATTTTAACTCTACCCCCCTGAACATATAACTTTTATTGTGGCTTTTAAACATATCTGTCAGATTTGTGTGTAAACGCTCTCCTCTGTGCAGTCAGACACATCCTCTCTTTCGTTTCTCTTCTACTGAATTATTAACTGCAGCTCGAGGGACTGAATGCTTTGTGCTGAGTGGACAGAGAGAAGATCCGGCTCCACACTGCCTCTGTTTAGGATCTAGTTTAGATCTATCTATCTATCCAGGTCAGGTCATAAGCACAGAAGATCTCTGTTGTAAACACAGTGAGTACAATCAATCAGCGCTCATTTACTCTATGGTTTCCCGTCACGTTTAATGACTCATATACACTGATATGAGGAGAGCCTAACCTTGCACTCATACATCCGGAGGAACATACATTTCTAGGTATTTTTTCTCTCTTGACAATTCAGTAAAAGGATGCATTTCTCATCCACACAAATGGCAGGAAATTGTTCTGTTCGTTCTGGCTGTCTGCAGATCAGCGGCACACTCTGTGACCTGAAGGGACAGACATCAGGTTTAAACATGTGTTCAAGAAACATATGCCTCGCACAATTCAACCCTGCTCCATCACATAAAGATTTCAAACACCGTCTCTTATTGAACATCGCACAATTACTTTACTCTTATTTCCTGTTTTTTTTTTTTCTTTTCAGTATTACATTTTACATTTAAATTTAATATTAATTACATTTTAATATTTAATGAATTAGGAATATCGTACTGAAGGACAATACTAAATTACTATTTAATTTGAATCACTATTCAACATGACAATAATGATAATATTTGACCAGTTTAATGACAGCTGTCCATTCATTTTATTGCCATTAGGACCATTCATTTTTATTTTATTTTTTCATTGAGGTAATTTTTGATCATTACTGTAATACGAACAAAACAACAACAACTAATTCTTATACTTCTGAATGCTTCTTTTGAGTCTGTTTGTATTTCATTATTTTTAATGATGAATGAAGTATTGAAATAAATAAATATTCTTTTTTGTCTATTATTATAAAACTTGTATTATTACATTTTTATAGTATATTTGTCCCACTTGTTTATTATTATTATTATTATTATTATTATAGCTGATTTTGGAGTGAAATAAGAGATTTTGTGACATAGATGTACTTATAAGGTGGACGATCATGTCAAAATGTGGGGTGCTCTTTATTTTACATACTGTGTGACAGTTGATGAGGATTGATAGAAAATATACCCACAATTCCACAGTGCACTAATGGAGCTGCCAGGGGCTTCTCGCCGGTGTGAGGGTGTCCCCGTGGAGGCTTCCTTACCCCCCCTTTAATCAATGATTAACCCCAGCAGTAATCAATGATTCTGCTGACCGTGATACATTACTGGAGTCTTGCAGCTGCCATGTATAGGAAGCGTCTACTCTTTGCATGGAGTGACGAAGCACATCCTATTCTGTCACACACACAGTCACCCCCCCCGCCCCACCTCTGCACCTGAATGCCAACACACTCACTGACAGGGGCTTCCTCCTCTCTGAACCAGCTATGGCTCAGGACTGTGTGGGTGTTGGAATGAATCTGGTTTAAAAAGAAACAGCAATACAGAGGAAAAAGAGAAAGATGAGACTGGAACATTCTCACGACCCCTTTTTTGAAAATCATCAGAGGAAAGATTGAGGATTCCTCCCACCCCATATATATATATATATATATATATATATATATATATATATATATATATATATATATATCATCTACTGGTCTCTGTGGTAAACCAAGATCATTATTTGTATGATCATTTTATTTATTATTTTATTTATGTATTTTTGGCAAAAAATAAAATAAAATAAAATAAAATAAAATAAAATAAAATAAAATAAAATAAAATAAAATAAAATAAAATAAAATTAAATTAAATTAAATTAAATTAAATTAAATTACTGTTAAACAAACTGTGGGAACTAAGCATTGTTTTAAATGTGACTTTATTCTAGGCAGTGTTAGCCAGGGCATTTTTTGTTCTTCAAGAACTGAATTAATGCAGAAGCCTTGGTGACTGAAGCTGATAAAGCTGCTCAGGGATCCTTTTCAGAATTATGAGCATTGTCACAGGAACTAATTATTTTGTTTGAGAATGTGAACAGCTCTGAATAGTTTCTTTAAATTGTTATTTTGTAATTACAGAATTAATTCCAATGAAATACATTACTTCAAAGCATATCATGGCACTGTCATGGTACTTTCTCTGAGTGTCTCTCATATGACCGCCATCAGTTCGTAGCAGTGAATGAAGATGTATCATATCGATCACAAGTGCAGTATGGAGTACCTCAAGGCTCAGTACTAGGGCTGCTACTTTTCACGCTTTATATGTTACCCTTGGGAGATATCATCAGGAAACATGGTGTTTGCTTTCACTGTTATGCTGATGATATGCTGATCCTTTTTTGAAAAACGAATGGAATGCATAGTCGATATAAAAAATTGGATGACGAGTAATTTCTTACTGCTAAATTCAGAAAAAACAGAGGTGTTGATTATAGGGCCTAAAAACTCTGCCTGTAATAACCTAGAACACTGTCTAAGACTTGACTCTCTGTCAATTCTTCATCATTAGTTAGGAACCTAGGTGTGCTACTTGATCGCAATCTTTCCTTAGAAAGTCACGTTTCTAGCATTTGTAAAACTGCATTTTTCCATCTCAAAAATATATCTAAATTACGGCCTATGCTCTCAATGTCAAATGCAGAAATGTTAATCCATGCATTTATGACTTCAAGGTTAGACTACTGTAATGCTTTATCGGGTGGTTGTACTGCACGCTTAGTAAACAAACTACAGCTAGTCCAAACTGCAGCAGCAAGAGTTCTTACTAGAACCAGGAAGTATGACCATATTAGCCTGGTCCTGTCCACACTGCACTGGCTCCCTATCAAACATTGTATAGATTTAAAAATATTGCTTATTGCTTATAAAGCCCTGAATGGTTTAGCACCTCAGTATTTGAATGAGCTCCTTTTACATTATACTCCTCTACGTCCGCTACGTTCTCAAAACTCAGGCAATTTAATAATACCTAGAATATCAAAATCAACTGTGGGCGGCAGATCATTTTCCTATTTGGCGCCTAAACTCTGGAATAACCTACCTAACATTGTTCGGGAGGCAGAGACACTCTTGCAGTTTAAATCTAGATTAAACACCCATCTCTTTAACCTGGCTTACACATAACATACTAATATGCTTTTAATATCCAAATCCATTAAAGGATTTTTAGGCTGCATTAATTAGGTAAACCGGAACCGGAAACACTTCCCATAACACCCTATGTACTTGTTACATCATTAGAAGAATGGCATCTACGCTAATATTAGTCTGTTTCTCTCTTATTCCGAGGTCACCGTGGCCACCAGATCCAGTCTGTGTCCAGAGCAGAGGGTCACTGCAGTCACCCGGATCCAGTACGTATCCAGACCAGATGGTGGATCAGCACCTAGAAAGGACCTCTACTGCCCTGAAAGACAGCGGAGACCAGGACAACTAGAGCCCCAGATACAGATCCCCTGTAAAGACCTTGTCTCAGAGGAGCACCAGGACAAGACCACAGGAAACAGATGATTCTTCTGCACAATCTGACTTTGCTGCAGTCTGGAATTGAACTACTGGTTTTCGTCTGGTCAGAGGAGAACTGACCCCCCAACTGAGCCTGGTTTCTCCCAAGGTTTTTTTCTCCATTCTGTCACCGATGGAGTTTCGGTTCCTTGCCGCTGTCGCCTCTGGCTTGCTTAGTTGGGGTCACTTCATCTACAGTGATATCATTGACTTGATTGCAAATAAATGCACAGACACTGTTTAACTGAACAGAGATGACATCACTGAATTCAATGATGAACTGCCTTTAACTATCATTTTGCATTATTGAGACACTGTTTTCCAAATGAATGTTGTTCAGTGCTTTGACGAAATGTATTTTGTTTAAAGCACTATATAAATAAATGTGATTGATTGATTGATTGATTGATAGCCTACAGCATATGCTGTACATGTATTTCTATCCTTGGCACGTGTTTACCTAACCTCCTCATGAACAGAAATCTGTGCTGGATTTGTTAATGGAGATTGTAGGTTAATATTCTGACTAATTGACTTTGAACTTATCGAATGCTTGAGTATCTAAATAATCCTATAACCCTGCGTTAGACTCACTCACTTCTGAGGGTGAAGGTCAGTGATTTGAGAACAAGGATTTCACTGGTTCACTTTCATGCACAGTATAAATGAGCAATACAAATGTACCATGTTTGCTTGTAAGTGTCTGGGTAGTGTGTGTGTGTGTGTGTATGTGTGTGTGTTTGTGGAAGAGAAAGAGAACGAGAGACAATATGCTGATGTCAGTAATTTGTCACGGTGGTTAACTTTGTCCCTCTGGTGAAACAAAGGACTGTATTACTCAGTACAAACTACAGCTCTAATGAAATCAGTTAATTATATGATATAACGAGTTAATCATCTGATGATGAAGGATAAATCAAAGCGAAATGCCGGCTGTACACCACTTGCAATTTTTACACTGATTCTAAGAAGAGGTCTGTAAATGGAAAAACTTAACTTGAGCTTATGTAATGATGTTGTAAGTGGAGATAATTGATGTTTTACTTGTCTTTCTGGCTCAGCTGAGGGCACTGAATCATTAACCTGCCTCGCTCTGTCTTCTGTATGGATGGCCAGTCAAACCATTGTGTGTCCTGTCATCTACAGGAAGTGAGGATTTCCCCCTGCTGTCAGAGAACTGATGTGTTATGCGCTCCCTCTCTGTCTCTTTTTCTGACAGTTTATCTATTCTTTCACTCTTCCCTAATATAATGGAATGTTTGAATTATAATGCCGCTTAATAAAAGACAATGCTGTCAAATTATACTTACTCAACTGACAACTAATTATTATTAGTTTTTAATGGAAATAGGGCATGCATAAATAAAATTACGTTAATACATTTGCTTTTTATTTGAAATTCCTAAATATGTTTATTATGTATAGATCAGCAAATTACTTTACATGCTCCACAGATTCTCACTCTTATTCTCACACCTAGCTTTTCACACATCCAAAAACCCAAAGCACATTGATTCTCCTAAACCCCTTTAAGAGCAGTAAGACACTCCTGCATGTGTGTACTGTGTGCTGGGGAATGCTGCACTGATTGAGATGCAGATCTCTAAGGGCAGTGAGATCCCCAGCTGCCCCATGCTGTGCATTGGTTAAAGTATTAACCCAGACCCATTAGTCAATATTGCTGACTGCAGTGTAAGGCACAAGGGATCAAAGTTATCATGTTAGGGGGAAGAAGCCCCATTCAGGGTTTCCCATATAACCTGTCCACTCCGTCATGTTCACTCTATTCAAAAGAGCTGACTGGAGCGGCTCTCGTTCCCACTCACCCACCCACTCCTCTACACCCCTCTCCTGCTCATTTTTCATCTGCCCTCTTCCCCTTGCCTGCCTCAGGTTGGCCCTCTTTTGCCATCTTCATTTCTTCACTTAACTTTTTTGTGTGTGTGTGTATGTGTTTTTTTGCCGAACATTTCTTAATATATACTTTTGTGCACCAGCACATAACCATGTTTTTTAACAGGAAAGCTTCATTACCAGCATAATCATGTTTCGGTGACACGGATTGATCAGCAGGGTCCAAATTATAAAAATTAACAGTTGCCAGTGCAAAATGCAGAAAAAAGGGGTTTTAATGAGTGACATAAACCTGAGTATTTCACTGTGCCCTAACCAAACACAGTGTGATAATTTACCCAGCAACAAGCTCCGTTTATGCATGAGGTCAATTTGTAGGGAAAGATCCAGAAAGATAATTCAGTTCCCTTAGGAATACTGCTTTTTTATTTAGTAAGCATAAGATTTTCGAATAAACAAATTTAAAGCATATAAACCAATATCCTTAACTAATAACTTTTATAGTTTTAGTTAGTTAAATTAGTTAAATTTTAAATAAATAAACAAATAAGTCAATTAATAATTTATTAAATGCATGCTAAGCACTTGAAAAAAAAAAAAAAATAAAAAAAAAAATAAAAATAAAAAACCTTCCAGAGCATGAAGAAATACGCATTCAGGTCTATAAACTGAAGAGCTCTCAAGAAGAACTAACCTTAATTAAAAACTTCTAGATTTGATTCTCTTTTAGAAGAAAACAAACATAACCCCAGGTATTTATTCAATAATGGCTATTTTAACAAAAAAAATAAAGCATCAACAGGTGTTGACATGCACAGCAGTAATGATTTTATGAACTACTTTACTTCCAAGATCGATACAATTAGGGAAGAAAAAAAAAATTCCATTCAGCCGTCAGCCACAGTATCACATCAGACAGTGGACTACAGACCCCCTGAGAAACAGTTCCACTCATTCTCTACTATACAGTGTTAAAAAAAGTTCCGTTAAAAAACGGAAAAAGTGCTGGTAATTAATTACCAGCACTTTTTCCGTTATTGTACGGGCACTTCCGTGAACCTTAAAACGGATATTTCCGTATTTTCCATAAATGTTTGCGTTATTGTACGGACAATTCCGTAACCCTATAACAGATATTTCCGTAGATTTACCAGACTTTTTCTTTACCATTTACGGACAATTCAATCAAACATAAAATGTAATATTCCGTATTATTAAAGTACTCAATCCATAGGACACTTCAGTCATCCTAAAATGTTTAATTCCATACAAAATTAAAATAAAATATTAGCAGGTACCTGTACAATATTGGTGTTGCACCAAATAATGGTCACAAAAATAAAGATTTTATTATTTTATTATTTTTTTTTAATACATGGGGTAAAAATTAATAGGAGAGGAAGAATTTTATAGACTTGTTAAATCATCTAAACCAACAACATGTATATTAGTACCTATTCCATTTAAGCTCCTAAAAGAGGTGCTTCCAGAAGTCATAGATCCTCTTCTGACTATTATTAATTTGTCATTGTTATTAGGATATGTCCCCAAAATCTTCAAAACTGGCTGTTATTAAACCTCTCATCAGAAAACCACAACTAGACTCCAAAGAATTAATTAATTACAAACCAATCTTAAATATTCCCGTTCTGTCCAAGATACTAGAAAAGGTAGTATCCTCAAAATAATATTCCCTCTTAGAGAAAATTGTATCTGTGAGGATTTCCAGTTAGGATTTATCACAGACCGTATCATAATACTGAGACTGCTCTCCAGCTTTGTTGGCGTTAATGGAAGTGCATTAGCATGGTTTAAATCATGTTTATATGACCGCCATCAGTTCGTTGCAGTGAATGAAGAGGTATCATATCGATCAGAAGTGCAGTAATGAGTACCTCAAGGCTCAGTACTAGGGCCGTTACTTTTCAGACTTTACGTTACCCTTGGGAGACATCATCATGTATCTAAATTATGACCTATGCTCTCGATGTCAAATGAGTTAATCCATGCGTTTCTGACCTCAAGGTTAGATTATTGTAATGCTTTATTGGGTGATGGTTCTGCACGCTCAATAAACAAACTCCAGTTAGTCCAAAATGCGACAGCTAGAGTTCTTACTAGAACCAGGAAGTATGACCATATTAGCCCGGTCCTGTCCACACTGCACTAGCTCCCTATCAAACCTCATACAGATTTAAAATCTTGCTTATTACTTATAAAGACCTGAATGGTTTAGCCCCTCATTATTTGAACAAGCTATAGTATAGTCCTCCACATCTGCTGCATTCTCAAAACTCAGGCAATTCGATAATACCTAAACTATCAAAATCAACTGCGGGCGGCAGATCCTTTTCCTATTTAGTGCCTAAACTCTGGAATAACCAACATAACATTGTTCGGGAGGCAGTGACACTAATTTTAAATCTAGATTAAAGACCCATCTCTTTAATCTGGCTAACACATGACACACTAAAACCTTTCTGATTTTCAAATCTGTTAAAAAAATATATAGGCTGCAAAACCATGAAAACTTCCCATAACACCCTATGTACTTGCTACATCATTAGAAGTATGGCATCTACGCTAATATTTGTCTGTTTCTCTCTTGTTCCGAGGTCACCGTAGCCACCAGATCCAGTCTGTGTCCAGATCAGAGGGTCACTGCAGTCACCCGGATCCCGTCATCTCATTTATCACCAGTAAAATATGGAGTGCCACAAAGATCTGTCCTAGGTCCTCTTCTATTTTCAATTTACATGTTGCCCCTTGGTAATATTATTAATAATTGAACAGGATTAGTTTCCACTGTTATGCTGATGATACTCAACTATATATCTTTATGACCTCTAGACTGGACTATTGTAATGCACTTCTAGGTGGTTGTCCTGCTTCTTCAATAAACAAGCTACAGGTAGTCCAAAATACAGCAGCTAGAGTCCTTACCAGGTCAAGAAAATATTATCATATTACCCCAAATTTTACAGTCTCTGCACTAGCTACCTATTAAGTTCTGTATCAGCTACAAATTATTACAATTTACCTAAAAGGCCATAAATGGTTTAGCTCCTGCATACCTAACTAGCCTTCTACCACGCTACAACCCATCACGCTCCCTAAGGTCACAAAAAAAAAACTGGACTTTTGGTAGTTCCTAGGATAGCAAAGTCCCCTAAAGGAGGTAGAGCTTTTTCACATTTGGCTCCCAAACCCTGGAATAGCCTTCCTGATAATGTTCGGGGTCCAGACACACTCCCTCTGTTTAAATCTAGATTAAAAACACATCTCTTTCAACAAGCATTCGATTAATGCATCTCATAATTTGTGACTGCAGATGTATCTGATGAAATGTGCATTCTTATTCTTTAGCTTGGGTTAAAATAATTAATTTTAGTTTGTTGGAACAACAACTATGCTAATAATGTCTCTATTTGTTTCTCTGTTTTGATGTTACTAGGATTTACACAAGCTCCAATCTTGATCCAGAACACCTGAGATGAGATGATGCTGACCCTCAGAGAACCTCAGGTGATGCTAACCCTGAAACAACACCAGAACTAACAAATATTGCTACTTACTATGCAAACACATAATAATTGCTGTTAATAGTGTTCATCGTCCGGTTGACTACGTCTAGTATTAATTTTTAAGAAAATTCCTGTCATATGCACATAAACTGACAGTCACCACTTATAAGCTACTACTAAATATTGTAGACTTAATTTTCTGTAAAGTTGCTTTGTAATGATTTGTATTGTAAAAAGCGCTATACAAATAAACTTGAATTTAATTGAATTGCCACTGTTGTGCCTCTGACTTGCTTAGTTGAGTACACTTAATTTCCAGCGATTTCGTACTATTTAATCATACAGATACTATTTAAAATGAACTGAGCTGGATGATGACATCACTGAATTCAATGTTGAATTGCCTTTTTGCATTATTGACACACTGCTTTTCAGTTGCTTTGTCACAACCTGTATAGTTTAATGTTCTATATAAACAACAGTGACTTGACTTGACAAATTTTAAGGTGTTTTTCCACTCCTGAACTCCAGAAAGGTTCATTATGCCATGATTGAGACTGATTTATTGAAAATGGCTAAATAATCCACTGAAAAATAAATAAATAAATAATAATAATAATAATAATAACAACAATAATAATAATACTAATAATAATACAATATACTATATTACTGGGTGGTATGTAATACTTAAAACTGAAAAATTCCTGTAATTCACCCACACTATTTGCAAGTGCCGCATAAAGCTAATTTTGTTTTGTGTACAGAAGCTTGCTAGTTAAACTGCTTTAGAAACTTGAATGAGGCACCAGCATCCAAAAAACAGTGTATGCTGGTAGAGGCGAATAATGCTCCAGAAGGTGTCTCAGTCTGGATCCACATTCACAATAGCTTGATCTTCCAACAGAAAGACTCCTTGCTGTGTCCACAGCTCACACACACCCTGAAAGTCCTGCGGACTGTGGACGCAGTTGCAGCACCAGAGTGAAATACCTAAACAGATACTCACACCTGGATGTGGAACTGCACAGTACAATGTGAAATCTCCATTTTACAACACAGTATGTTGTGTTGCAACCAGGTTTTTTGAGAGTCTGGCACCTATGTCAGCATTAAACCAGCAAGTAATCAGCATAAACCAGTCTAGACTAACCAGGAAAGCTTTTCAGCATGTTCTGATTTGATTCTTTAGCTCAAGGGCCTCTGAACATGACTGGGTGACTGAAGATTGCAGTATGCAGGTGGTGATGGAGACTTAGGGGCTGAAGGGGGTTCATGGGAAATCTGCATATGGGATGGTGAAATGGATGAGTTTGTGTGTGTGTGTGTGTGTGTAGGCGTGAATGGTGATAAATTGACCGGGGAGAGTGGGGATGCAGATCTACTCATCAAGATTGATGTTCTGACATTCTGCTTTAAGTGCAATTAAAAACTGGGCCTGCCTTTGAAACCACATCTCATTTTATAGAAGCAGCAGGGATTGGATTAAAAAGATTTTTACCTCTGTGTTTTGGGCCTCCAGATGTCAGAGCACCCATGTCCAACTCCTGCTTTTACCTCCTCAGCTGAACCCATTCTCAGTGGCATATATCATGTAGCACAGCTCAAAGAAATGGAAATCAAGATTTAAAAGTAAGGTAGTAAGACTTGATTGGGTGCTCAGTGTTTCTACCTGTTTATTTCTAGATAGATCACCACTTCCATCTCAGCCTTTCCTCACTCCACAGCCATGCCTGACTTGCTGTCAGTGTCAAGTTGTTAACCTCACGTCAACAGTGTATTTGGGTCCACTTGATGGATGAGTCTACATGGACTTGTCCCACGCAGGGCACATAGAAAAGCAAAAGGGGTTTGTGGATATTTCTTTTTACCTCTCTCTCTCACTCTTTCCTGCTCCCAACAAGCCCTCTGGGCACAAACACTACCTCCGAACAACACTTTCCAGTTGACCTATGCTTAAAAGATTGTACGCAAGTATGAATTTTAGGGACAGAGGAAGAAATGTCATTGCATTTCAAATGTTTCTTCAACTATGGGCACTTTGTCCCAGGGCTTGATTTATTTATTTATTTTTAATTTCACTGAAATTATTTTTTATTTATTATATGTTATATTGTTTTGTTTTTTGAAGATTTCATGCACACCTCAAAAAATACCAATATACATTTTTAGCTACTTTTTTAGATTTTTTTATGCATTTCTTTAAACAATGCATTTTTTTTAAAACAACTTTTCATTAAACTGTGATAAACTATAATCATACACATACATACAACACTGTGTGAAAACAATGTATTTAAATTTGATCATACATTTTGTATTACACCCTTAATAAAGTAATAATAATATATATTTTTAAATAAAAGTAATAAAATATATTATTTTATATATGTGCATAAATAGTAATTCTTTATTTATTTTTATTTATTTTTTTATGCCAAGACAACAGTGTCAGGAGAACAAATAAATATTAATTATAAAAATAATATACATTTTATATTTTGTTGTGTATCATCAATCAAGCTGTAATTTTGACAAATCCTGTAAAATATACATTTGTTAAATAAATAAATACATGCATACACTGTGTGCATTTAAGAAAAGATAAAAGACGAAGGAGTCAACCATTTTTTTGTTTTTTTTTGTTGGAAATATAAAATTCAGGGAGCACATATTCCATGTTAAATTTTTGTCCATCAATCTTTCATCACATTTTTGGAGGCCGTTCCACCATTACTTTTGCTTGTCCAGATAGGAACAGGGATTTCAGATTGAGGCCCTGTCCCCACTGAGCCCCAGACCCTTTACTGAACACTGTGACAGAGGCTATCCATCATGGCCGTCTTTAACACAGGGTTGGGGGATCACGGCTGGAAAGGGCCTGGTTAAATTTTAACCCGTTGGCTTCCTACTCACTGGCAGAGTGCGTCCTGGCCGTTCCCACCTTCGCCCACTCACCTGCCAATGCTTTGACTGCACCCATCTGCTGGTGATCCGTGGCTTGCCCGTGTATCTGTAACAGGGGCAGCGTGGGTGGAGGTCAGGGATCTGATAGCGTGTTAATAGCAGATGAACGGAGGATAGAGTCAGGCACGTGCCATTCTCAGTGTTGACTAGACATGATGTTTGAAGGTGAAATCAAGCAACATCATAGCATGACTCACATCACAAACCCATCCCCTCCAACTACCTGGATCCATTCTGCCAAGAAACAGACACTGTTGACCAACCAATTAATTCCGGATGGATAAACTCAAGTACTGCCCTAAGGTTTTTTTTTTCTCTGCTAGAAGATGGATCCACTCAAAAGTGTGTTGGATTATGGAATAGATTAACGCTGTTTCAGGTTTATTTTAAATTAGGTATACTGTATGTGACACTATTTGTGTAGGGTATACTGACTGCAGTTATACAATTTTCGGTTTATGTTTTAAAACTTTCTCTACATGCTTCAGTTTTCCCAATGCTTAGAAAGTGTGCTAATGTGGATGTGCATATACTGTATGTCAGGGATAACAGTTGAACTTCGACGATAAAGGATTTTCACAGTGTTACAACAGAAATCGATCCAGTGCTAAATGGTACACTCGTCCATATGCTGTTTTTGCAAAAGAACGGGAAATGCAAAGGAGATTTATGTTTTATTTATTTATTTATTGTGTAAATTATAAGTAGCACTGCACTTGTCTTCAAACCTCCCTCACTCTAAAACATTGATTATTGGAAGGGACCAATACATTTACAGAGGTTACGCAGGTAGAAACATTTTTGTACATTTCCAATTTAAGTTATTATTGAGGTCATCACCTTCTGCACGTGCATTTGAGTTTCAGCTCTTCAAGTTCACTGATTCAATCGGTGGAGTGATCAATCAAGTGTGGAAGTTTAAAAATTGAGGGGTTCGGACCCTTAATTGGGGCAAATTCCTCAAGGAAGAGCATTGGTTCTGTGGAGAGACAAGTCCATTCTCCGAATTGCTGAAGTCATGCATGCCTCGCCTGACTTGATTAGCCATGATGAGATGACCTGACCTCTTCTGGTGAGTTAATAATGTATTAATTTTTGCCCATTTGACATAAGAGGCGGTGGGGGCGAGGGGTGGTGTTGGGAAGGCATGAGTTTGTGGGGGTGTAGGAGCTGTCTGATTGCACAAACCCATGAATCTATCATCTGTCAGTCTGTATTTTCTGGCTCTGAGCTGAGTCTCGATGACAGGTCTGGGGTTTTGCTTCATTCCACAAATTACATTAGAGAAATTGTGTTTGCACTGTCTCTGTGCTGATCTGGATGGTACAGCGGTAGCCCGGAGTGAGGGTTCGCTCTCTGCATTTTTATGCTGCCTCAGAGTGTGAATCCAGCACCTGTGGTGTAGAGGCATCAGCCAGAAAATCTTGGTTGTTGACCAACAAACTGGGTGTAAAATAAGATGCTCTAAACCTTGTCAATCCTGGCACTTTCTCTGGTGTCTTTGAGTGCACTAAGAAGCTCTTCAATATTTCAGTGGAAATGAGCGATGGTCCCCCTGGACCAATCCAGCATAGAATTGCTATGATTCACCCTTTATGACCTTTTTGTCCTAATGTTTAATCTGTCTATATCCTGGAGGCTAAGAATGAGGACCAGGGGAGCCCACCAGTCGAATTTGAGACATAAAGAATAATTAAAAATAAATGCTGGGATTTTGTGCTCTCAAATGTGCCTGATTTTCTCTCATTCTTTCCTTTTTTATAGCCCCTCAATCTATTTTTAATGAGCCATTGAATATTAACTGGATTTCGGGGCAAAGTGCCATCTCCCATGAAAGAGATGGATCACGAGGCTCGTCCCAAACAGGGCCGGGGCTGGTCTACAGAAGCTTCATATGTAAAGAATTGTTCTAGTCAATTACAATTACAATCAGCCACAGTAGGAGACATATCAACTTCAATTGGTGTCCCTGCACCTCCCCTTGAAAACTCAAGCTACTGCATGATAATGAGGAACAGGGGTACGAACAATTCAGAATGATATTAGGATGATGAGTTTGATCATTTCACAAGAGCAACATCAATAGTTCATCCTCAGAACACACAGTTATTGTAGGTACAAGCCTGTTCTTGTGTGTCGTAGTGCCACAGACCCAAAGGGCAGCCCCGTGCCTGGGGTTGAACAGAGGCAGGTTTCTGGATCTTACCCCCCTGCTGGGCCACTGATCCACTCCCCCCCTCGCTCTCTTTGTCGAGGGGCTTCTTGGGAAACAGTGATTAATGAGATATTGTCCTGTAGTCCCCAAAAACCTCGCTAAAAATTTACATTTGCCATATCTTGTTTTGGAAAGTGGTGGTTAACATGAATCGAAAGATATCAGAAAAGAGTTGTGACCCTTGTTTCCAAGCTGGAGGAGGCCAGGGAGGGCAACAGGGGCCTTTTAAAAGCAAACACATTTATGGCTACTTAGAGAAAATGGATTTGATTGTGCTAGAAACATATATGTTAACAAGTCTGGCATTTTTATGGGCTATATGTCTTTGGAGTCACAGTGGGGGGAAATGTATGCTTACACCGGCCTTTGTGCTTAAAGACGTGTGTGCTGCTGTTAGTGTCTATTTGCATACAGGCATGCGTTTGTCGTCCTGTTTAGATTTATTAATTCCTGGATGGGTCGTCAGGAGCAGTGCTCTGGCTGTGCACTTTAACTCCGTGCCAATAACAGTCACGCGATGATTAACAGCATATTACTGCTGATGGACCAGTGACTGGGTGAAATACACTGCACTGGAAATATTACAAGCTAGAATTGATGCTGGCACCCTTTCAGAGTTTTCCCAGCTGAACCCTTGCAGTTTATGAACATCACATTTTCATATTCATTTCAGAAATGTATTTCATGTGTGCATGTTGCCCATGACGATATCCCTGAATTCAGACATGTTTACATATATGTGTATGTGTTCATAAGCACAAACGGTGAAATGATACTCATTTTGTGGCTGTATAAATCCACAGCCGCTAAACAGAAAGACTGCAGTTTAACTATTCTTCGGGAACCCTGCGTACTCTATGTACAGCGTCTACTATTTAAAAAAATAGTCAACAATATAATGTTTTAATTAAATTTAGTTTAAAATGCAAATTTATGTGTATAGTGCTTTTCACAATACACACTGTTTCAAAGCAGCTTTACAGACAATTCATGTGTCTTCATTACAATTTAGAGTGATCTGTTATCAGAAGTGAATGTGTCCAAGTAATGTTCATTTCACAAATGAAGGGCCCTGTCATACAAGTGTGTTTGCTAGTTTCAGTCCGGCGCTGTTCGCATTTTCCCATCCAGCACCACGTCGTTTAATTAGCAAATGCATTTGCGATCATTTGTGAGCCCATTGGCGTGCTAGTCTAAAAAAGAGGTGTGTTCAAGCACATTGCTATTTTTTAAGGAGCTGAAATTAGACCTGGTCTAAAGTCTGGAGCAATGTTTTTTCTTTGTTATTTAAAGAGCGTGTTAGTATAGGTGGGTCCACAATTTGCGTACTTATATAGCGCTTTAAACAAAATACATTGCGTCAACACAACTGAACAACATTCATTAGGAAAACAGTGTGTCAATAATGCAAAATGATAGTTAAAGGCAGTTCATCATTGAATTCAGTGATGTCATCTCTTTTAATTTTAAATAGTGTCTATTCATTTATTTCCAATTAAGTCAACGATATCACTGTAGATGAAGTGACCCCAACTAAGCAAGCCAGAGACGACAGCGGCAAGGAACGGAAACTTCATCGGTGACAGAATGGAGAAAAAAACCTTGGGAGAAACCAGGCTCAGTTGGGGGCCAGTTCTCCTCTGACCAGACGAAACCAGTAGTTCAATTCCAGGCTGCAGCAAAGTCAGATTGTGCAGAAGAATCATCTGTTTCCTGTGGTCTTGTCCTGGTGGTCCTCTGACACAAGGTCTTTACAGGGGATCTGTATCTGGGGCTCTAGTTGTCCTGGTCTCCGCTGTCTTTCAGGGATGTAGAGGTCCTTTCTAGGTGCTGATCCACCATCTGGTCTGGATACGTACTGGATCCGGGCGACTGCAGTGACCCTCTGATCTGGATACAGACTGGATCTGGTGGCTACGGTGACCTCGGAACAAGAGAGAAACAGACTAATATTAGCGTAGATGCCATTCTTCTAATGATGTAGCAAGTACATCGGGTGTTATGTGAAGTGTTTCCGGTTCTGGTTTACCTAATTAATGCAGCCTAAAAATCCTTTAACGGATTTGGATATTAGAAGCACATTAGTATGTTATGTGTATGCCAGGTTAAAGAGATGGGTCTTTAATCTAGATTTAAACTGCAAGAGTGTGTCTGCCTCCCGAACAATGTTAGGTAGGTTATTACAGAGTTTAGGCGCCAAATAGGAAAAGGATCTGCCGCCCGCAGTTGATTTTGATATTCTAGGTATTATCAAATTGCCTGAGTTTTGAGAACGTAGCGGACGTAGAGGAGTATAATGTAAAAGGAGCTCATTCAAATACTGAGGTGCTAAACCATTCAGGGCTTTATAAGTAATAAGCAATATTTTAAATGATTAAATTATGATTTAAATGATAAATTGTGTTGTGGGATACAGTATTCTGCAGTAAAAGCTGAAACCACCAAAACTATTAAACAGGACACATCCCCCAACATTGTTCCATCAATACTTGATTTTCAATAGCAGATTCCTAAACTTTTACACTGCACACAGTGTGCTCTGCTTGCTTAGTATATCATTTGGACATAAATAAATTTTTATTTACTTCAAAGTTTAGTGTGTATATACTATATTTTGCTTCTGAATATAACAATCAAGGGTATATGTGAGGTATTAGTCTCACTTGTCCATGCAATTACAATAATCAGACTCTTAAACTTTCAAGATAAAAAACAAACAAATAAACAAAACCAAAAAACACAATAAATGTATGATAAATGTTGTCCATAAGACTTATGCTCTATATTTCTAGACTACATAAGCGTTTGTAAAGTCATACCATTTGAGTGAGTAACAGACCTACATTTATCTCAGTTTTTCTCAATTGCAACTGGATCACTGAAGTGAACTCAAGGACTGGGTTGCATTTCCCAAAAGGACTGCAAGCCTTAATAGATGCTAGAATCCATTGGTGGGAATAGTTTCTATGACTTACGTAGGCTAATAGTGAATTACGGTGACTTTGGGAAATGTCGCTCAGAGCAGTCTGATTCATAACAAAACATTCAGATCTGCAAACTTGATCAACTGATTACTTTAAAGGATCTAAAAAAGAAAATATGGAAAGCATTATTTCAAGACTTTCAGTGAATGTATTCCAGGTTTTTCCTACGAACTACAGAATTCAAGCTATTCAGAGTTCAGAAGACTTGGAATATAACGTGTTGTATGGACCACTTTTGTTGATTTTATTTAGCTTTTTTCATCGCCAATTCATACTGGTATATTTTCAATACTTCTTAGTTTTTGGAATGGCATGACAGTGAGTAAATAATTCTGAATCTGCATTTTTCAGGTAAGAAACTCCTGTAAAGAACATGGACAAACATTAAATTACAAGATAACAAATGTATATGGGAAGGTTTAATATGTCTTTTTGTCACAGAGAAGGACAAGAAGGAACGAAAAACAAGGCGCCTCACTGTGATCTTTGATTCTTACAAATTGAAAAGCACTATCGACTGGTAATTGTTTTACTTTGATAAATGAACCCCCATCAGCACCCCAGTCCGATCAACCAAACCCCTTGTTTGACTAAATCAAATCTGATTCTGTTTCCATCATCCATCAGTTCTATCATATCACACCTGCTACATCACACGGAGAAGATCTGAGGATTTATGTGTGTGTGTGTGTGTGTGTG
Organism: Carassius gibelio; assembly: GCF_023724105.1. NCBI lineage: Eukaryota > Metazoa > Chordata > Actinopteri > Cypriniformes > Cyprinidae > Carassius > Carassius gibelio. The sequence continues at coordinate 3,977,223 of NC_068393.1, forward strand.
TGTGTTTGCTTCTTTATGACTCAGAATGAAATGTCCTCCATCATATGCCCCATAACCAAAGTGCAGTTATCATACCTGTTGTGATTGTCAATGGACGGGAAAATGATTTTGCACAAAGACAAGTTGACTAGTGACAAGAATCTATAAATAAAGTTGGTAGCACTTTATTTTACAGTCCTGTTCCTCATGTACATACTATGTACTTATTATAGTAATTACAATAACTATGTAATAACTAGGTACTAACCCTAAACCTAACCCTACCCCTTGTAGTTTACCTTGTGTTACCAGAACTTTCTTAGATAAATACACTGTAAGTACACTATAAGTACATGTTAGTACACGTACTGTAAAATAAAGTGCAACCATAAAGTTGTTGTTTTTTTGGTCAAATCCAAACTTTGTTTTCATTTTCAGCTTGAAAGGAACAAATCCCAGATGTTCAGTGTGGTGCCTGGCGTGTCCCACTGTATTTATATAAGCCATACATTAGCAGACCCAACACTGTATTTATGTGCATTAAGTGTTGTTGCCTACTATGATTTGAAAGCTCCTCACTGTGTTATCATACAAATCGATGGAGATGCATATCATCAGGACCTGATTGCTCGTGAATATTACATTAACGGAAACCAAGCACGCTTTTTGAATATTGAATACTGAACAGGTCATGACATAACTCAATAAGCTCAACCTGATACCCTTCTGCTTCTTCAAACGATCTTTGACAAGAGCTCCAACAGTGATCGTATGGTTAGTTATCGGTTGACGTTATCGCCACAAGTGCCGCTTGGGATAGAACGATTTCTGCATGATCATGATGTCATGGCAGATCCGAGGCTGGATACGAGTCAATGCTTGTGCAAGTCCATGTAAAACAAGCCAGAATAATTGGAGAGGTGATTAACTGTCCTGATTTAGTTATTGGAAATTAGAGAGGTGGCACAATGATGTCACTATCACAGTATCGGTTGCTCTAGGTACCACAGACAAGAGGCTAGATGGTCAGCAATCCATCTAGCAATTAAAAAGTACAGTAGCCCTATATAGCTCTACAGGTTCTTAACCAATACTACTTCTTCTTTTTGTATTGCAAAAACTGCATTGAAAGCACTTGCACTGCAAAAGCACAGTAAAATGTAAATAAAACACAAAGATAGGGAGAAACTCAAAAACCAGATCAGATCATTTCAAGACTGAAACATTCATATTAGTATTGTGAACTAGAGCAACTGACTAACTTAAAATATTTTCTTCCCCATGAGTTAAACTATTGTGGCTTCGCTTATTGTGGCTTCAGAAGATTTAAAACATATTGCATAAGTTGTATGGACCAACACACTATGTCACGTATTTTACTAAAATAAATGTGGCACATTTATATTGTAAAATCTGCTCTTGCTCCACTGAAGGGGTGGAGTTTTAAAAATGTTTTTTTTTTTTTTTTTTTTTTTGTATGAATAAAATAGTCTGAATCCATGCAAAATAAATAAACACCTTTATATAAATTGTTCGTTGGACTTGCAATGTAGTTATAGTCTTTATAGTTTCATAATGTATTTTCAATTATGGTTTCCTAAGGTATCTTGCATTATTGTCAAATCTAGATTTCATGATTTTTTTTTTATTTATTTATAGACTGTTGAAATGACTATTGTTGTTGTTGACAAATCTCACTTATTAAATGACTAAAGTTGTAACTGCACACAGAAAACATGTAAACTTAAGCTTGAGCAAGCATAGTTCTTTTCTAAATCCATGCCAAATAAAGTATAGTTTTATTTATTTATTACAAAGTTCAGTTTTTTATTAAGCCATCCATCTGCCTATATAAGCTCTTCTGCCACCATTGTTCATGCGTTTTAAGCTCTCTGCAGTAGACTTTGTAACCGAGGAGCTCTGAAATTAAGGTGTCCCATTAAGATGACTAGTAGGATGAGTTGTCTTTGAGTTATTTGAACAAACACGTCCCCTTCTCAGTCTTCTCAGTCTTCCCACTCTGTTTTTCTCAGCACCACACAGCACAAGTCTAACCCCCTGGTGCTGGGTCTCTTACCACAAGACAATAAACCTATGATGAAATAAAAACGTGTGATTCATCAAAATCAACTCCAGACTCTGCTGCCCAACAAATTAAACAATATTTCATAATCACTCTACGAGGCTGACAATGGAAGCCAATTTGTAAGGGAACCTCCGTACTGGGAGTGTTGTCTTAAACGCCCGGCTGGGTGGTGTGTAGTTAATTACAAGGGCTGGACATGCTCTGGTGGTCACAGACACTCCCGCTCTACCTGTCCAATCAAAGGCTTCGTAGCCAGGCACTTACCAACACTTCATTTATCTTGTCTGAGTGTAGGGGGGCTAATTACTGTGATGCATACACCCCTCCACATACGTACACACATACACTGCGCACCCAGTGTCCCTTTGCTTGTCTTTTTCTGAGACATCATGGCACGGGTCTGGGACAGAGGAGTTGGCCAATTAGTCTTCCATTAAGACTATCACAGCTCTCTGGCTAGCCTCCCATCAGCTCAGGGCACCGGTGCACTGAAGGGCCTAATAATCTGCTATATGTGTCTGCGCTTCGGTTAATCTGTGAGGAGGAGAGGTCAAGAAATATGCTTCCACTGGCTGTGATGAAGAGTGTCAAGAACTGCAATGCTAGGGTCAGTTAAAGACCCCTCCTACCTCCTCTGAACACCCAACCAGAAGTGACTAGCTATTCTCTTTATCATTAAAATTGTGCTTTTTTCTTACTATTTGAAGTAGTGTAACTAGTTGAAATCTCTGGTTTGGGTGTAAGAGATCTCAAGTGTTGGAGGAGACAAATATTTTAATGCATTACTTTTAAAAGTAACTTTCTCCATCACTACAGAACCCTGATCGTACAGTAGAAAACCTTCTCAAATGATCTGAGGTGAAGTTTGTCTTAATGTAGTGATTAGTTCAGTCATGACACCGATTTACTTGAAATATATTCTGTGTCGTTTGCATATTTGTCAAACTAATTACAATGGGATATAGAGCATTCAAAACTGTGATTAAAAAGAGTGTACGGTGAAAAAATAAATGGATTAAAATAAATCACTGCAACTAGTGTAATAAAAACATATAATTATACATCGCGGTACATCAGAGACATGCAAGAGTAATTGTCTAGTTTGGATTATTTAGAGTAGAAGGGGTGGGCAATGGTGGGTTTTGATGGTCGGATTAAAAAAGAAGAGCAACAGCCAAAAAAATTACCCAATTCTGGGCCTGGTGCAGCTGTTGGTGAGAGGAGTGTAATTGCGTCAGTGGCGTCTTGGCCATCCCCCGAAGCTCGCCCCTAAAGCAGTTAGCTGTTAGCCTGCGCTTGGGCGTCATCATTTTCTAGTACCCATCCATCTTCCATCTCCGATTAATTCTTTTCATTCTGGCACCTCTCTCATAAATCCTGGCACTCTTAATTAATTTCGCTGGCAACGCAGGGACCGCCATAAAGTGGAATTGTTCACACAAAACCCCATATTAATTATGCTATTTTACAGCAATCTCATTGAAAGCTGTGTTTCATCTTTCATAATTACATTTCCAACAACAATGGGGGCAACAAAAGACTCTAATTATTTCTTTGGCACGCTGCTACTTTACAATAAGTCAACAGCGAGCAGTGCTAGGAAATGACCAAGGAGGTTACGGCGGAGGATCAATGGCTAGCTTTTATTATTGCTATTATTGTTGTTATTATTTTTAAGCAGGGGGAAGAGACATTGTGATACAGCATGTGCATAGGCATTTTGGCTCACCCATGCTATAAATCTTGTTAACAAAACAGCAGGCATTGTTGGCAAACTCCTTGTTTTATTTGCTAGTTTGATAATGGTCAAGGAGCTACTTATGAAATGGATCAGTGCCTGTTAGTTAGGCTGCTGGGTTGGGTTTGCACGAACAGCTGGGCAAAGAACTGACACTTTGTGAGGTTGACAGGTGGAAATGCTGCTGTAGAAGTTGCTCTAGCTCAGAATGACTTCCTTTGTTGTTCTGGGCAGCGTTTCTCAAAAGCATCGTGAGCTGGATTTTAGAGACAATGGTGGCAATGCTTCCACGATCTACTTTGCCTTATGAACCTTTTTTTGGAAAATTGCCCTTCTGATGCTTAAGAAGGGGTTTCTTATTAATCTTAAGGATTATTTAGCTGTCATCAAACATTATGAAAACTTTCAGAAGGATATTCCACCTCCAACCTCTCGTCCCAGAAAGGGTTTCTGATCCTACTTCTAGAGGGCCAATTTCCTGCAGAGCTTTGGTCCCACATATCAGCTTGAAAGTTTAGTAGTCTTGAAGACCTTTATTAGCTGATTCAAGTGTATTTAATTAGGGCTGGAGCTAAATTCGGTTGGAAGTTGGTTATCCAGGGGCAGGACTCGACACCCCTGCTCCAGACGATGTAGAGTCTACACCAGGGGTGAAAAACTCATGGAGGGTAACAGCCCTGCAAAGTTTGGTGCCAACTCTGCTCCAACACATATACCATGTCGTTTTAAAATAGGCCTGAAGGATTTGATTAGCTAGATCAGGTGCATTTAATTAGGGTTAAAGCTGAACTGTGCAGGGCTGTGACCAGAGTTTTGCACCCCTGGTCTACAACTACCAAGTCAAATCTGGCATCATCGAATGCACATACTGCAGTTCATTTAACTCCATCTGTGCAAATTGGTGCCACCACAGTTTCCTGGATAATGGTCTATCTTAATAGAAGTAGTTCATATGAGTCCATGACTGTTGTACCTGTCTCCAATAACAAGTCCCATAAAACACCAGCAAGTAAATGCTGTCATGTGCTGCAAGGATGAACACAATTTGCATAATTATCAAGAAAAAAACAAGTTGGTGGTGGATTTATAATTATTAAGGGACGCCACATCAAAGTCCATTAGTTCAAATTAATGGACTAATATATGTAAATACCATGGCATTTATGGCACACTGTGTTTTGCAGTCCATGTGCACTATGTGTATGTATAGTTGCATTGTGTTCTGAACTTTTTCATACTCCATTTTTGAAGTTTTCTGCTCACCAATGAAAGAATAAAGTAGCTAAATTAATTACAGTGAATGAACACAACTATTCGTCTTGTCAACAAGAGTGTCTAATAATAGCATGGAAACCTAATTAATGGGGACCTATCTTCCATTGTGGTTAGTTCTGAAAAAGCCTGTAACTAGATTGGGTCCACGTCTATGTCTGAGTATGTGGTGTACATGTGCTACTCTGTGTATCCAGTTCTTCCCAATAGAGGCCAGTTGTGATCAGTAGAGGTTAAAATTACATATCACATCTCTGCACCCATTGGTCTCTCCCCTGCTCCATGACCAGCTCCACGGGTCCCATGGGTTGGCCTCAGATTCCTGTTCCACACCCGCTGCTCTTTTGAGGCTCTGCTGGGATCCAGGGCAATTACCCGTCTCATTTAATTGGCTTTATCATTTTAGCGTACTGACAGAGATGGATCACCACGCTTGACCAGACCACTAGAGTCACCAAAGAGAAGGAGAGAGTAAAAAAGCAAGAGAAAAGGAGGGAGGGTGTAGTTAAATAATGCAAAGAAGGGGTTAGAAACAAAACAGTTTATTTGAACATATTGTGTTAGCTTGCAATAATTAGCTTGTAACATATTGCTATATAATTATGTGTGGATTCATTCACATTTAACCATGCACTATTTCAGTCCAAAAAGTTCTATTAGTTCTAATGACAAAATAGCAAATTATTAATGGTGTTGACTACACAGTATGCAAGAACCATGAAAACATGTTTTAAACTTTGGCCCAAATTCCAGAGTCTGTGCACTATGTGATTTCCTGTGAAACTTTTTAACACTGTCTGTCCAAATTTGCTGACTGGCTTGGACTTTTGGCAGCTAGTGTTGACTCCTCCAGACTACAAAGTGTGGCAGAAAAAAGAAAAGAAAAAAATGTTTCATGTAATTAAGCCTTTTCTCATACTGCACCATCTAATTGTGGTTTGTCGATAACAGGTGTGCTGTTACTTGTTATGCTTGTGGGTCAAACAATGGGTAAAACTCACACCTAAAGTCTGATAATTTCAAAGGGATGAGGGTTTTGGACCACCTACCATCTCCCCAGAACTGCACCTGCACTAAAAATCACTTGGTATTAATAAACCTTGGTAACAACCCGATAGTGTAGTGGAGGTGATTTTTGTATTCGGTCTTATTCTTACTTGTTACATGAATATTTCTTTTGACAAAATAATTTCACAAAAAAAAAAAAAAAAAAAAAAAAAAAAAATTCACATCATTAGAAGATTGGCATCTACGCCAATATTTGTCTGTTTCTCTCTTATTCCGAGGTCACTGTAGCCACCAGATCCAGTCTGTGTCCAGATCAGAGGGTCACTGCAGTCACCCGGATCCAGTACGTATCCAGACCAGATGGTGGATCAGCACCTAGAAAGGACCTCTACATCCCTGAAAGACAGCGGAGACCAGGACAACTAGAGCCCCAGATACAGATCCCCTGTAAAGACCTTGTCTCAGAGGAGCACCAGGACAAGACCACAGGAAACAGATGATTCTTCTGCACAATCTGACTTTGCTGCAGCCTGGAATTGAACTACTGGTTTCGTCTGGTCAGAGGAGAACTGACCCCCCAACTGAGCCTGGTTTCTCCCAAGGTTTTTTTCTCCATTCTGTCACCGATGGAGTTTCGGTTCCTTGCCGCTGTCGCCTCTGGCTTGCTTAGTTGGGGTCACTTCATCTACAGCGATATCATTGACTTGATTGCAAATAAATGCACAGACACTATTTAAACTGAACAGAGATGACATCACTGAATTCAATGATGAACTGCCTTTAACTATCATTTTGCATTATTGACACACTGTTTTCCAAATGAATGTTGTTCAGTTGCTTTGACGCAATGTATTTTGTTTAAAGCGCTATATAAATAAAGGTGACTTGACTTGACTTGACAAAATGTATTGTTCGTCTCCTGTGACAGCCTTACAGACATTCAAGCTCTTTGTGATTTTCATTCAGTGTGAATGACACTGAAGAAAACGAGATTAGAGCAGAAAAAGAGAGGTGTGGGGAAGAGCAAGAATCAGATGGGGTAGGTAAGGTAAGAACTGTGCATTACTTTAACCCACGCATCACTTGGTCTTAACCAGTGAACATGCTCTGCTGCTATTACTCACTGCTGCTAAACCTGTCATCCAAATGAAGAGGCCCTATTAGATCGTCCTGTTTCAAAGCCTGTGCTAAATTAAAGGATGAGAAACACTGTGGATCTCCAGGGCATTATAGCATATAATCAGAATGGCTTTGTGAATCATCAGTCTTGGGAATTGGTTTATTTTGTTTGGCTTTTACACTGTTACACAGTTACACAAAACAACATATTTGCAGGTGTCATCTTTCTGTAAACCCCTCATAGTTTACACATAACACTCACATTTACACAAACAACTTTCACATTTCAACCCTCATATGAATTATCACCAGCTCACTGAAACATGAAACACAAAATAGTTACAAATTGCTATGAAAGTTACCTCTGCCTACGTCACATATATACAAACCTATAAACATACCATGTGTACTTATTTTCGGTTTGGTTCGGTTCTGATGGCTTCACACATTATGTTTTTGTTTTGTTTTTGTTATGTAATATGTGATTTTTTTAAAAACAAATTAACAAAAATCTCCTGGACACTTATGAACACTGGTGATTTTTTATTTATTTATCATATGTCTACTTCAAATATATTTTCAGAGAAGTATAATTTTTCCAATTTTTACCTAAAATAGGATGGATTGGCCATTGTTGAGTACTATAAACACTTGTAAAGTCTGTTTCAGTCATATCTGAGTTCAGAATATGAATCTCTGCATATGCATCACGGAAGTAATAGAGCTCATGACGCTTCAGGAAATCCCTCATGTGGAAAAAGACATCCCGCTGTCACTGTGACTGAATAAAAAGATAGAAACGCTTAAACTGAAGACAACAAACACTCGACTGTGATTATATATAGTTTATTTGTGTTCTTCAAGCCATCATGGGTATTTTCATAGCAATTAAGTATATTTATAATCCATTGCTCATCAACATTATTACAGTATAGAATATACTTTCTGCCTCATTCGGTGATAAGAAACCACATCAGATCACAAATGGAAGTTATTTAATATTTGCCTGATGTTGTGGAGTAAAAACGTGTTCTCTTTTGTTGGACAGCAGGTTCAGTCATTACAAGGGAAGATGTCTGACGTGTGTTGCTTTTTCAAATGCACAGTATAACCAGGAAGCTTTTCTCAGTTTGTAGATTCATGGAGACACAAGCAGAGGCAGTTCAGAGAGGACTAGAACGCACAGAAATTATTTAAACACAAAACCGAAAACAAGCATGTCAGGCCAGTAATTTAGCTTGAAGTTACACTAGCTTAAACTTATAACCAAGGGTTGATCAAAATACAGGCCCAAGGAAATTTTAGTGGCCTACTTAAAGTTCTTTTGTGAGGATGCTCCCCCCATTTATTGGACCCACATAGGTTTTTCCGTCAATCACAAAAAAGTGTTAAATGCAATGTGACTATTACTCGTCAGCTACAGAACACTTATGTCCTGATGACACTGCTTTACCAAGGATCACATGGAAGCACACAGTCCCAGGTCCTTGTCTAGTAATTATTCTCAGCTGCGATGAGACAGGCAGTAAATTCTTCCTGGAATTGACCAAAAATTGCAGCATGGTCATATACTCCAGGGCCTACATGTGTCAGCCAAGCAACTACCATTGAGATGTACACTAACACATAGCTTTCTCCACATATTATAGACTTCCAAGGGAATATATATATATATATATCTTCGTTTGGAAACACGAAAATGTACCTATGTTCTGTGCACAAAACATTGCATTCGGTCATTTGGTACTAACTTACACCGTACCGAAAGCCCTGTACCGAAACGGTCCGGTACGAATACACGTACCGTTACACCCCAATATATATATATATAAAAATGACTTCACCTTTCATCTGCTCTTTCACAGATGTCTCAGAGTAGTACATGTGCATTCTGTGTTACCACCAGTCAGATGGAGACCCTAGACTGATGATGACGTTAGGAAATAAACCCAGACATGCTGAGCCATGATCACCTCTGCCGGTGTCTCCCGTGCTCTTAAGAGCCAGCGATGTCCATCCTGTCAAGCAGCCCACGCTGTATGAAAAATGAAAAGCATAAGAGAGACACTAATAAAAATAGCACCGAGAGTGGACAGGAAGCACTGCTTCATTACTCACCTCCCTTCCCTGGCCTGCTGGTGTACAAATGTGCTACATGCTGCACAACCATGCATCACCATCAGCTAAAAAACAAATGGGCTGTCGGCCCCGTATTTACCTCCGATTGTTCATGCACTCTCACATACACTTGAGTGAGATGTAAATATGACCCAAACAGACTCAGTCCATCTTCTGTACAACACTATAGCCATGTGCTGGAAGCAGAAAGGACAAATTTGTTCACTGGGAATAGACTTAATGTTGTAATTGAGAGTTAAAGCTACAGAACTGCATGTTTCTACTGCAGGGGTTTCAAACTCCCAGTCTGCCGGCCAGATTCAGCTCAATTCAGCCAACAAATCAATTTCAACTTCTGGCATTTTGGCCTTCTATGTTAACAATTTACAAAAAATTGCCCATTCATCCAGTAGAGCATTTGTGGATTTGACAGAGAAACAGCGAAGTGTGATTTATCACTCCATAGAACAGGTTTAAGTCAAATTAAGTTAAATTAAGTCAAGTCAAGTCACCTTTATTTATATAGCGCTTTAAACAAAATACATTGCGTCAAAGCAACTGAACAACATTCATTAGGAAAACAGTGTGTCAATAATGCAAAATGATAGTTAAAGGCAGTTCATCATTGAATTCAGTGATGTCATCTCTGTTCAGTTAAATAGTGTCTGTGCATTTATTTGAAATCAAGTCAACTATATCACTGTAGATGAAGTGACCCCAACTAAGCAAGCCAGAGGCGACAGCGGCAAGGAACCGAAACTCCATCGGTGACAGAATGGAGAAAAAAACCTTGGGAGAAACCAGGCTCAGTCCTTACATCATTTACAGCTGACCGTCGAATATCTAGCAGGGATGAAATTCAACAAATTGATTTATTGCAAAGGTGGCATCCTAACACAGTACTACTTGAATTCAGAACCACCAACCACACAATGTTTGTGAATGCAGACTGCATGACAAGGTGCTTGATTTTATACACATGTGGCGAGGGTTCTGACTGGAACACTATATAGTCAAAATACAGTCAATAAATATAGTCAATAAATAGATAATCATCATCAACAATAAATGCAGCAAGTGATATTTTATTCAAACTCAAAACTCAAAAAGTTATTGACAATTATGTGTGTGTTTGTGTGTGATATATACAGTATATATATTTTCCTTAAAGCATGTGGTAGTGATTATATTCCTAAGACCTGGAAACAGCAAGAAAGTCACACTGTTGAGAGCACAATGAGAAACTTGTTTAATTTATGTGGCACGTGGGCTGGGATGGCAGTGATACATGGTTTGTTTCAGTGATTGATAAAAGAGAGGACATTTCTTGGAAACATTCACAATAGTGGATATGAGTGCAATACATCACCTATTTATAAACAAAAATGACTAATAAACACCCATCCCTTATGATACAGCGCCTAAACATAGACCAAATAATGAGTACTACAAAGAATCCTGGAAGAGATTGTGAAAGCGCTGTATAGCAAAACAAAAGAAAAAAAATAATTCAATTATTGAAATTAGGTCACTTAAATAATTCCCCTCTAAAAGCACTAAAGCTCCACCTTCAAAGACAATGCCAGATTAGAAAGAAATTAAAGAGCAATTATAAGAAAGAAAAAGAGAAACCGATACAGATCAATATCAGAATTGAGATTCTAACCTGAAACAAAAAAAGACATCACCAGTTAAGCTCGGTCAGCTCTGTTCTTAATCTTCTAACCGAGAACTCAGGTCTAAGATTCAAACCAAACAAAACAGCAAACAAACAATAAAACAGTAAACAAAACAACAACAAACAAACAGACACACAAATAAACAAATAAAATGTAAGTTATCAAATATTTCAGTTAGCATAAAAAAAACTATTCTGACAATTCAAAATTCACACTGATTTCACACAAACAGAAATTGTCTGTCTACTTTTTAGCCTAATCTAATTTGTTAGGGTTAGGGTTTTACAGTAACTTAATTAAGATTCACAGTAGCAAACTGTATTTGATTTACAGTAAATCTACCTTTCTTTTTTTCTTTTTTTCGAAAGGCATCAAGGACCACGCTTTTCCTGATAGATCTCTAATATTGTTCAAATTTACAGCATGTCAATGATTCAGAGTCTTAATGCACTCTGCGACGGACAAAATGAATGTGTGTCAGGAATTGCTTTATGAAGCATCTTTTTCATTTGGACTAGTTTAATCCAATATACCGGCAAGACTTTTAAATGGTCACCGGTGGTATTTGTTTATAAAATCCCTCTTGTGCAGTCATTACTTAGATCCACACACACACACACACACACACATCACCACTGAAACCATTTAAGAGAGAGAAAAATCACATTTAATTTATAAAACCAATAAACAACCCTCTGACTTGCACACTAGCAGTTTCCATTTGAATTGACAAACAAATAAATAAATAGGAATAAAAAATAAACGAGTGAATAAATGAACAGAAGTAGAGGAGTAGATGAGGAGGTGTGGGACGAGGCTGGAGAGCTGCATGGGGGAACAGGAGGGGCGCACAGGGAACGTCTTTGTAGTGATTCGTATCCCAGATGGATGGCTCTTACAGAGCCGTGTATTTATTTTTCCGGGGAGCTACGTGGGAAGATTTGTTATTCCCTGGCGTTTCCTAGTTTTTCACATTGCTCTACATCCCAGGCTCCATATTTCATCCGTACGCCCCCAATTCCCAAACAGATTTATTTACAAGCTATATTCAACCCCCCACCCCTTGTTTGCTGTTTCTTTTCCCGTGATCATCTCTCTCTCGATCATACACAGGTTTCGTCTGTGTGTACTCCACAGTTGTACCTGTTCGACAGGAGTGTGTTTGTGTGTGCTGGTGAACTGATCCACGGTATGTACAGTAATTCTGTCGCTCGGGGTTAGCAGGAGATCACTTAATGTGACTAACAGAACGGTCATCTGGAGCTTTTGTACTGTACTTACTGTTATAGAGTGTATATTAATACATTAAACATACATATTATTATCTAAATGGTAAATATTAGTTAAGGCACTGCTCCGATTACAAACTTTTGTACCTTTTTTTATGATTTTCATTATCTCATTTGTCACACTGATTGAAAAGTCTGATAACTTTCATGATTCATTTGTTTATTTTTGCATGATGATTATAGTTTGTGTGATAATGGAATTGTCTGTAATTTCCAGGCTGGACAATAAGATGTACGATCCTGCAGAAATGGCATCCCCCCATCCCCCTTCCCAAAACTACTACATATTCTATCACTTTGGCATGGATGAACTATGAGTCAACAGATGCATAGCACTGAACAAAAATACATAAATAAATACATATACAGAAATCTTGAGAGAACATTTATCCTCTTGCATTTAAAATATGAGGAGTGGTTTTTCCATTACAGTAAAATAATCCATACATTTTTATTGCATCATCTAACTTTTCCATAGTGAAAAACTGAATTTGATGGAACAGTCCATATTCATGTGTTTTGGTGAGGAATGGAGCAAACCATTTGAGTTTGAAGGGGGAAAATGGAAAGCATTCGGACTCCAATATATCAAGACTAAACGGCCTTGTCTTTGAGTAAGGGGTGAGAAAAACTCTCTCTCTCTCTCTCTCTCTCTCTCTCTCTCTCTGCAGTTATCTGAGAGCAGATAATATTGTCCACTACATCACAAAATTATTGTTTATTTATTTGATTGATTTGATATTAACATCCTCTTAATTATTTGATACTAATTTGATATTGATTTTTACTCATATCTGCATGTATGATTCTACAAAGCACCATTAACATCCATGGAAACTTTTCCTTCCGTGAATGGTTCTTCTCAGTTGAAAAAGGGTTATTTCGATTTTTGCAATGTTCTTCACACTAATGGAAGATAATGATAGACTCTTTGAGGAACCGAAATGTTCTTATCTGGCATCGCTGTGGAACCTTTATTTTTTAAGAGTGTAGTTAACGAAACATTTCAGCCATGACCCAATTTTGAGAAACCACCAAAACCATAAACAAAGCATGAATGACTGAGCAAACAAAAAAAACTAATACACATGAACAACTCAAGAAACATTATCCATAATAGTACACTTTCATGCATAATAACTCAATCCAATCTAAAGTCCTCCTTGCCCCTTGCACTCTTCTTTTCCACCATTAAAGCCCTAAAATCCCGCATGCTTCGAGCACCCCCGGCCCGTCTGTGGCCACCCTCCTGTTCCTCTCGGGCTCAGGGTCATTCATCACGGGGCAGGAGTGGAGCCGGGGCCTGCGGGCTGCTGTCAGGTGCTCACATCGGCTCTTTGTGTCGGCCCGCAAACAAGTGTCGGATCAGCAAAAGTCTATTAAAGGCTGGTGGGCTTTTCACAAGCAATTGGCAGCGGGTCACTGACTCCACTGCTCCGACTCTCTGGACCCTCTTTGTGTCGCCGGCGTGCCGTGACAGATCCCGGCAAGATTAATGGTTTTCAGCGAGCACTTATTTTTTTATTTTCACCATCTCTCCTCCTCTTCTGCTCATCCGCCTCTCACCTCTGTCTCCTAACTCAGATTATTCACGTTATTGGAGAATTTGCGCTTTCCTCTCATTTGCCATCGCTTTCCCGCAGCCTGCATCAAACTCTGCCAGAACTTTCTGTCAAACTCTAGCAGGACTGTTCGGTCAGTTTACCTAATCGTATTACATTCGCCTGCACTATTCAAATTAACGCGCTTTAATGCCACAAATCTGCTTCTTAGCCTTATCTATATATCGAATATTTAAAAATAAAGTGTCTTCACTTCCAGAAAACGCAGAAAATAGGCTACTCTTTTTATGTCATACAATAAAGTAGGCTATCGACATTTCACAGAATTTTAGATGATTTTGGAAAATATGATTATATATATATGCGCTGCCACAACTGAGACATCACAAAACTTTTGTTTAAACAGTTTTAGTCAAAGCAGATGTAATTTGGGCTATGTTTGCTAAATGCCACGAATAATACAAATCTCTTGAATTGATAATATAATGAATATACAATTTTCATATTTGTTTATTTAGGTTTTATTTTATTTACCGCTTTGAGAGTAGCCTACAGTTTTTTTCTTTTTCTTTCTTTTTTTTTTTTTTTAAATGAAATTAAAGCATGGCTTATTCATGAGTAAAAATAAAATGCAACCGATTCTATGGAAAAATAAAACCCATAAAGATTGATCGCTTAATTTGGCGCAAAGTCAAGCTGGAAATAATTTGTATTTTAGAATATCCCTGTATTTTCTCTTTTACGAGGATTCAGTAAATTATGGATATTAATAATAAAGACAGGATATAACGATGATTGATGATAATGAGTTGCTGATTATCATGTAGGTCAGACAGAATCCTTAAAGCAGGGAGATAAACCATAATTCCCTGTCTAAGATCCGTGTCCTGAACTTTTCCTTCATCAGTCATCACTAGAGCAGAATTCAAAGCCTTCTTTGATTGACAGCGTCGTGTTTTACAAACGCATTCACTGAACTCACTGTAACAAATGAACATAGATATGCATTTTTGATAACACCGAGCATTTCTCTTTCTAACGTGGCGCAGTGTGAGAACAAAGTGTCCGATGCTGTAATAAACCGATGTCAGAAATGAAATTGATGTCAGAAACAGTAATGCATGCAGTTTTCAAATAAAACCTAATTTGTCTTCAAAATGATACATTTTAATTTCATGGAACGTTTATTTATTCATTCAGTTATGAATTAATTCCATTGATTGTGTTAGTTTGTTCTGTTCACGATCTCAGGTGCGTCTGCGTGTCTTGTCCACTAGGGGCGTCGCACTCCTGTAAATCCGTCGACCGCTCGCTGTAAATCACTGTCTGTGAAAGTGCTCTGAATTCATCCGGCGACACATTTGAGATCAAATCAACTGCACTCGGACTTGTCTGTCTTGTCTGTCTTCTTCGGTTCTTCGATAAAACATGTATCAGAGCAATGTAAGTCTAAATATGTGTCTTGATTCTTGTATTGTTATTAGCAACTCTGACCTGTCTATTCATCATCATCATTATTATTATTATTATTATTATTATTTGTATTATTATTTTCATGTTTGAAGACCTCGCTGCTTCCATCTTAAGAGACGAGAAGTCTAAGGATATTCATTTTAGTTATTCTACACACATCTATACGTTGATAATGTTTTAGAGTGTAAACAATTGCACTTAGCCATCTAAACGTTGTGGATCTCACGAGTATTTTTTTTAAAAACGCTTTCAATTGATAATTCATGATATCATACATTACATTTATTTATTATTATTGTTTTATTTTATTTTATTTTAAAGATGATAACAGCTTTTCACTGGTTTAAGACCTAAATTAAATGTGTGCATTTACTTTTGTGCATTTTCTTTTTAAATCTGAAATGTCATGACATAAGTTCGGCAGTGCGAGTAAGAATCTGCCCCGTCTCGATAGTAACGCTAAATTGTTTCAAGCTTTTATAGTCGTGTCTGTTACATATAACCAGCTCTCATAATAGATGATGTATTCTGTTTTCCACTGTACTCTTCTAGAAAGCAGAGCACAAGACTTTTCGAAACCGCCCATTACCTGCGTGTGTCCTAAGAGGAGGATGAAGAGGAAACAAGAAAGCTTTCTGTCTGTCTGTCTCACCCTCTTTCCCCCATAAACACACACGCATTCAATATTACATATGTATTTTTCCCCCAAAAGTATTCTACACTGTTATAAAACTAAAATCAAAGTGCACTCGACAAGGCTAGACATCACACTTGCAAAAGTTACAATGAGATCATCAATATTTAAATATGTCATACTCATCTTAATGTCCACGGCTGAATGTCCTATGTCCTTATGATCTGTAAAAACAAAAACAAAAACCAAGGGTATCCGAGGCCTGGGACATTCACCGGCATGCGGTCCACAAGCTCTCCCTCTGACAACTGCTCTACGAAACATCTCTGATTTTATTTCTCTTATTCATTCCTAAAAATCGTAGGATGGGAATCTCATTAGGCCAAATAAGCGTGCATCAACACTTTTCCCGCTGTCCATAAGCAAGAGGATCACTTAATAGATCATTAACCACCAATATGCTGCTGACATGAGGGTTTTTTTATCATCTCCTCTCCATTAGAGAGAGAGAAAACAGCAGAGAGAATCAGAGCGCGTGACGGGACGGGCCCGGTGCTTTTACGAGGGGTTCGCGTAAACTGCGATCAAAGAATGAACATTAACAGTTGACGTGGAGATGCGATGCCGACAGGGGTAAGTACATTTCGCCATGACCGACGAAAAAAAAATCTGCATTTTAAATAGTTATACACACACACACACATTCAAATAATAATTAAATGTGAAGGGATACTTATTGGTAAGTGACGCTTAAATAAAGTAAACATTTTTTTTTTTTTTGCAATTTTGAATTTGCTAAATAAACCGACCTAACTGATTGCATCGGCCGTATTTAGCAGGATCATTTCTAATAATAGCCTACCTGATCAAAGACGGCACGACATCGGCAAATCGTAAAATGCATTTTGCGTCAAGAGTCAAAAACAAAAACATAAACAAATTAAAACCCTTGGGGTCAAAATAAGGAAAGGATGAAATGCCTTGTAAATATGGAATAAGTCTAAGAAATAGAAAAAACAGTATATATTTATTGAGGTTATTGGCATTATATTTATTGAAATAGCCTATATTTAAACAGTCTTAATAAATACTTAATGTGTTTGTGTATATGACTTGTGCCTAACAAAAATCACCAAGTCTTAAACAGCGATGTAACCATGCCTGTTTTGAAAGAATTAGTCAAACCCCTCGTTAATAGGTCAATAGGTCTTTAACTCGAAGACAGAAGTTTTTTAAGATCTCTGATATGCAAAATATTGGTTTATTTTCATTAATATTTACAATTTACTCACAGATAAAATCACTCATAGTCTTACATCATATAGTCGTATGGGCATTTGAATGACTAACGCGCGCGCGATCAGAGGCGCCACGTGAGGGCAGCGTTGGGTGAGTTTTCATGACTCTAGCGTCACCCGCCGCGCGATACCGGCCCTTCACTTCAGCTTGTCTTGTTGAAAATTCAAGAGTTAATAAATATTGCCATAAGACATACACCTGGTGTGTCCCGGGCGTCCTCATTCATGCAAAACACGATCATCATTTCCATCATGTTTTGTTCTATCCATCCATCTATCTATCTATCTATCTATCTATCTATCTATCTATCTATCTATCTATCTATCTATCTATCTATCTATCTATCTATCTATCTAAGAGCATAAATAAATCATATAATGTGACGTTTTGATAATAAGTCCAGTTACAGTATGTTGTACTTTGGAGGCTATGCAGTACAGAACAAACGGCTGTGCGCGTATCCAATCAGTCAGTACACGAAATACCACTGTCCCTTTCTTCATCCCGTCAGCTGACAACACACAAACAACGATCATTATGCTAATTCTCCAGATCTGACTGGTCGCCGGCCACCTCTGACGTCACGCGCGCGTAGACTATAACAGCACCGAGAGCTCTGGCGTCCTGCTACAGTCTGAATACTCAGGAGCGAGTGCGAGCTGAACTCTCTGCGGTGCAGAGCTGGACAAACACAGCACCCATCCACCTCAACGCTGCTTCACTGGCTTAAGGAGATATTTTGGAGTACCCGGGATTGGGACGGGAGCCCTTGTCCGGTACTTATTTTTGTCTTTTATTTATATTTTGAGTTCGACGGGACGCGACTTTCTCCAGAACTGTCCAAAGACTGCAGCTGTCGAGCTCTGTGCGTCCGCGTGAGGCAAATGACTTTTGCAGTGCATTAGTCCAGAAAGTTGTTATTTTTTTATTATTATTTTTTTGCTCTCTCTCGCTTTCTCCCGTTTGAACATTTCGAGCGACTCTGCATGCTCCAGCGCTCGAGCGCGTCGCGTTCGGAGACCCATCCAGAAAACTGCATGCGCAAAGAGAGGGAAGAAAAGCAAAAGTCGAGTTTCGCGACGCTGGTAAACACTTTGCTGAAGAACAGGGACACGATGAGCGGCGATCTCGCCATGGGGCCCGAGCTGCCCACCAGCCCGCTGGCGTTGGAATATGTCAATGACTTTGATTTGATGAAATTCGAGGTGAAGAAAGAGGCCTTGGCGGGACTCGACCGCTCCAACATACGGCAATGCAATCGCCTCCAGCCGCAGGGCTCCGTGTCCTCGACTCCGATTAGCACCCCGTGCAGCTCCGTGCCGTCCTCCCCGAGCTTCAGCCCCACAGAGCAGAAGAACCATCTGGAGGAGCTGTACTGGATGCCCAGCGGCGCGTACCCGCAGCAGATCGACCCGCAGACGCTAAGCCTGACGCCCGAAGACGCGGTGGAGGCTCTGATCGGTGCCACGGCGCACGGGCACCCTCCGCCCCCTCATTTGCAGCAGCAGTTGCAAGCAGGAGGCTTTGAGGGATACAGGGGCGCGCATCACCACCACGGTCACGCGCAGCAGCAGCACCAATACGGCGCTATCCCGCATCACCCCGACGACCTGCAAAGTCACCCCGGCGCCCACGGCCACCACCATCACCACCACCACCACAGTCAGGACCCCGACAGCCCTTCTCCTACCTCACCCGGGGCCCACCAGCAGCTCCACCACCGTCACCACCACCATCACCACCCGCACGCCCACCCCGGCCAGCAGGGTCACCACGGTGTGGGTGGAGGCCTGAGCGTGGAGGACCGCTTCTCCGACGACCAGCTGGTGTCCATGACCGT
This sequence comes from Carassius gibelio, assembly GCF_023724105.1. Lineage (NCBI taxonomy): Eukaryota > Metazoa > Chordata > Actinopteri > Cypriniformes > Cyprinidae > Carassius > Carassius gibelio. The sequence goes on from NC_068393.1 coordinate 3,996,319, forward strand.
ACGGGAGCTCAACCGACACCTGCGGGGCTTCACCAAGGACGAGGTGATCCGCCTGAAGCAGAAACGCCGGACCCTGAAGAACCGGGGTTACGCGCAGTCGTGCCGCTACAAGCGCGTGCAGCAGAAGCACGTGCTGGAGAACGAGAAGACGCATCTCGTCACCCAGGTAGAGCAGCTCAAGCAAGAGATCAACCGGCTGGCCCGAGAGAGAGACGCCTACAAACTCAAGTGCGAGAAACTGAGCGGAGCGAACGGGTTCCGCGAGGCAGGCTCCACGAGCGACAACCCGTCCTCTCCCGAGTTCTTCATGTGAGTGTGTGTTTCCTATGCCTGAGAGACTCTGCGCTCATTCAGATAACAGCAGATACAGTACTCATATTAGAAGAATAATCCACAAGAAATAATAATCTCATATCTAATCATCGCCACCGATCTTGGCAACTAAAATGCGAAGAACATGTTAGAATGTTTTCTGGGAAATGTAGTTTAGTTGCTTGTAGTAATTTAACCCCTTTAGTAGAGATCTCACAACAAAAAGAAAAGCGAAGGACTGGCTTTTGTAGGCTACTTCAGATAAAACCTTCTTTCCATCTTCTGGTTTGTTCTCGGTTGTTCAGGAAAAAAAAAGTGCTGAACGGGGAGAGAAACTTTGGACTTTTTTTTTCTTTTCCTTTTTTTTTTCACTTGGCCAGAAAAGTTGAGAGCACCAGATATGCAAACCTCCCTTCCTCCTCCTGTATAACGCGCCCGAGCGAGGCCACAGGGAACTTTATGCAACATCTCATTGGTTTATTGCCTGCCTGGTTATATATAGATATATATATATATTACAAATAAAATGAAAAAAACGACAAAAACAAACACATAAATCTGCATTAAGATATTAATCCTGCATGCTGGACATGTATGGTAATAATTTCTATTTTATACACTTCTTTCTTGGTTTCTTTGTTTCTTTCTTTGTGTTTATTATGTATCATAAAGAGCATGTTTTTGATCTCTAGCTCTTTTTTGGGGGGGATGTGAGACTGGTTCTCCGGTCGCTCATTGTATGGGTTCATCTGGACTTGTAAATATATGCAACAGCAAACCTACAAACCGACATCGAAGAGCTGATTGTTTCCCAACTCTTATGATTTGTTTCATGTATCGGGTATTGGCAAGGGATTTCCAGTAACGGGCATTTTGCGGCTGCATTTAAAGCAAGCAAACTTTGTCAAAGAAGCGCACTTTGGGGGGTAATGATTTTAGAATTGGCAGTTTTTATTTCTATTTTTTTGGATTGTTTCTTGGTTTTAGCAGACATGCCGCACACGCACATTTAGTCATAGATGAATCTAAAGCACGCCTTTCATTTGAACTGGTGCTCATAGTCTCACGTCTAGCTGTAGCAAGACACAAGTGTGTGTGTGTGTGTGTGTTTCTTCTTCATGCAAACTGTTGCATAATCTATTGCTATTTTATAATATAAGCAATACGTTTAGGTCGTGTCTTTTTTGATGGATAGGATTTCAACGAATGGGCACACTTTCATCGACATTTCTTATTTCTTTTTTTCTTTTTCTTTAAAGCTATATGAGCTGCCAGTTTTATAAACCAACATTTCAAAATGTGGTTATTATAATCCAGCTCGAGGGTGTAGGCTTCTTAAATCAGGGGTTTGTGTATTATCGTCTAACATGAAAACTGCGCATGTATTTCAACGGAGAGTTTCAATGATCAAATGTTAAATGTTTGCCTTTATTTTTTTCTCTGCCGGTCAGTAAAAAATAAGGGATTCAGGTTCTGCATAATCTCAAAATGAAAAGTATATGTCTCATGTTATTGTTCTGTTTATTATTATTATTTTTTGCTCTATTTTTGTTTTCATTATTATGTCGATATTCTGGTTCTGCTGGCCAGATGCATAGTTTTTATTTTAATGATTAAATTAACAAACTGTCAGATCATATTGAATAAGCATGGTGCTTGCATCTAAGAAACATTTGTTAAAAAGTCTCGCATTTAACAATCTTTTTGGTTTATTACTGATTCAACTGTGTTGAAATCAAATGTAAACTGCAGCAGCAGGTTGTTGTATTGTTTGTTAATTTCATGTATTATGAGGGGATCAATTTTCAAATCTGTTTATATGAAAAAAAATAGAGTTTAATTCGGATTGTTCCATTCAGGCTGGTTTCTGTTTCATTTTTGCTGTTTTTGGAAGAAATGATTTCTTATTTTGCTTATTAAAGTCCGTGAAATGGCATTGATTTGTTAGTCACTCATTTTCTGCGTCAATTCCTGTGTCTGTCAACGTGACGCAACAGTTCGGTTTATCCCGCACTGTTATCACGCAACACTGCAATCCAGTGATCAATCAGTCATCAATCAACCTTCCTTGAACATTCGACTGAGAAGCGATATTTCTGTGAGCGGGTGTTGTCCTGCAGACCGTATCTCGGTGAACTTTGACCTCAAACGACCCACATCCAGAAATGCCCTCTTATTATTAATCCGTATTTGAGAATTAAACTGTGTGTGTGTGTGTGTGTGTGTGTGTGTGTGTGTGGATACCATTCCTTTATAAGAAGAAGAAGAAAAAAATATAAATAATAATCAGAGGCTTTTTCAGAAATTGAATAGGCTACTTATCATTAATTTAGTGAGCGTTATTTATGCAATATCGGACGTTAATGAAGGAGCAGAAGAAAAATGAGAAAGAAAAACGGATAAAAGCAGAAGCTGTGTGTGTTTAGGCCTTCACTTGTGGTGTGACCTGCAGGATTTCAGGCCTCTCGTGCTGACTCCAGCAGAAATCCAGCGCGCACGTGCGCTCGGTAAAATGAGATCTTTGACCTTGCGCTCGAGGCCCAGACTGTGGGAACAGAACAATTAACCCCTCCGACACCCGATACAACAAACATTTTCATATTTCAAAATTATTTAATGATAGTGTGGATATTTTGGTAGTATATATATATATATATAACTATACTGCAAACTATAGGTTAATAATGTTTAATTAGCGGAGACCAGGACTAGCTGTTAAACAGTGATTATATTTACTGAGAGATTGTTTTTAAATCATTTCTGTATTTGCACATAGGACATTAAACCTGTCCTACCTGTGAAAAAGCTACTAAACATTTACACCTTTTTGCCTATAAAATAGGTCAGTACTGTCTCTAGTCGTGTATGTCAGTGTAGTTTTATTGTTTTAGCTTGTTGCTCAACTGCTTTTACAAAATGTGATGATACTGTAATTTAAGGTTGGAATTCAGAATTCAAATTCACAATATTCTCATTTAAAACTGTTTACAAAACCACTGCATTGAGGGACACAGGCACTTGTGCAACTGGACTTTGGACTCAGATTGGTCTTGTGACAGTATAGCCCGATCCTTAGCATACTTACACAGCATAAACATTTGTTGTAAAAAAAAAAAACCTGAAAGAAAGTGGATATCCAATGAAACATTAATGTCTAAAATAACATCTATGGCACAGCTATGGTTGAGTCTTACAGTAAGTTAAGCCACTCTTCTCCAGAGCAGGAGAGAAGGACGAGGGAGAGTGTTAGGATTTCCTGATGGGTTTCAGTTTCTGGTGTCAGAACATTATCTGCCATGTGTCTGCACAATCTCAAGGGCAGGGTGAGAGCAGCCAGACGCCGCACCGAGCCAGGAACACCACTACCTGTATGGAGGATCACAATGATGTCCAGCAACCTACTCAGTAATAATAATCATAATAATAATAATAACAATAGCATTTCTGTTTGTAGTCACTGAAGACATGCAAAGCAAATTACTTTTTATCTAATACTTTCTTTTTATTAACTGTGCTACACTGCACTCATGTGTTAATAATTGAGCCCAGTTGTGAGAATATCAATTAAAATCTGCTGCAATTATATTTCACCGCTGTAAATATTGACAGAGATAATAGTGCAGTAAAAAAAGGAACATGCATAGACCAACCTTTTACATTCTCTTTAGGATTAATGTTCAATTATTATGACATTTTAGTGTCAAGAGGAAAAATCGATTGCAGTCACTGTTGCTTTTGTTCAATAAGCTCACAAATAGTTATTGATTTTAATCGTTAGTATTTTCTGTACACTGTAGAGTTTTTTTAATTATATATTCCTCTGTCTCATGGCACAAATGTAGGGTATAAGAATGACAGAAGGGGACATGCATTGACGTATTGAACCCAGAGCATTTGAAAGCCCTGAGACCTGAGTGTTATTGACATGACTTTTATGTAGAACAGGTGCACACACGCAACTACACATGCATGCACACAAAAGCCTGTATCTGAAGACTGACAGCAATACACACAGAATATTAATATATTATGCAATGAGATCACATACGAGTGACCAGGATGCACACAGATTTACACAGGATTACAAATCAAGAGAAAAATATATATTTTACCAATCCAACTCATAACAGCATTCAGTATCTGTCCCAGTGTATCTGCAGAGAAGACCTCACAAATCTGTGCATGCGAACCTTCTCCTCAGACTGCGAGGCTATGCTGCTATCAGAAGATTGAAAACTAACCGTCCTCTCGCCAAGGAGAAGCGCAAGCTTAACAGTGAAGCAACAACACTCGCCACTTTTGTCCTGTCTTATATTTCAAATATTTATATATCAGTTTCCCTTCACGGGGCTATTATATGTCGCTCAGAAAGTCATATCAACTCTTGACAGTATAGGTCAGACTGATCAAAAAAAGAAAAAAAAGAAAGAAAGGTTTATTCCAAATAGAACATTCAGGTACTCACATGCTGTTTACATGGAGATATCTTATTCAGATTGTCTTATTTTGGATAATCGTGTGCATATTAAAAATGAGTAAATGAATGTGCTGCTCTGGTTTCAGTTCAGTGGGCTGTATTGCCCTGTGTGTGTTTGCTCTTCTCCAAACTGTTGCCTCACTTCTCATCTCCCAACTTAACCTCTAGAAATGATTTAAAGGCACCAAACATTTAATGGGTGTAGTACAACAGTTCATAAAAAAGTAAATATAATGTCTCCATCTCTGACATTTTAAATCACTGTACAAACATTTTATTATAGATTAAAAAAAAACATTACATACCTGTAATCCCTGAATTTTAACCTAGGTGGATGAACAATTGAAAAAGAAAGAAGAACTATCATATAAAACATAAACAACAGTATTGAACTGTACAGTATCTAGTGTCTTGGTATATTAGCACTGTTTATATTTCTTGGTAACTTACCACTTGTCAAATTGTATTTCTATCCTCATTCATCATCTGCACTAACTACAATATTTATCTCAGGGGCATCCGGTACACTCCTTCTCACTTAACAGTTTACAAACTTTCCCGCACATCTTAAAACAGGCTTTTATATTATACACAAACCAATAACTACTGCTATATTTCAAGCTGTTTACTAATTGCACTCTCAGGTTTACATCTGGACAACATGAACATTGTGTTTTCACATTCAGTCTGTAGACAACCATCAAAGTCTACAAAGTGACGTGTGAATACGTTCATACTTCCAGTGTGTAAAGCCATCCAGGGAAGCTACTTTTACATTCATCACAGGGAAACACATTGTCCACACTCAACCAGTCCGGGAGAAAGTTCCTCTTCTTCCTCAAACTTGCATTTACCACTAGTTTTCATACTTGGGCATTTTTTTTTTTTTTTTGTGACCAGGAAATACCATTTGAGACCTTCAGATCTGATCTCACTAGTTTTGATTTTTGGCATGCATTTCATATTGCAGTTATTATGTGTGTTATTTAAATTACAGCGCAGTGATGTGTTCTGCAGACGACTCAGAAGAAAAAATAGAGGAAACTGTGTGTTGACTTTGGTCAGAATATTATTATTTTCCAGAAGTAATAAGTATGAATTATTTCAGAGATATACTGTAACTCAAAACAGAGTGAATATACAGCTGTGCTAGATCAAATTATTGACAAACTTTAAACCAAGTTTAAAAAGTGTATTCTCCCTCACTGTCTCTTTTCACACTAGTATGTTGCATGTGTTTGTACATGAATTGCACATGAAGTTTGGGCATATTGTGAATGCACAGGGGTAAAATTAAGAGATTATGCTATTTTGGAGGATTATGAAAAGTAGATTTATTTCCCAAACTAATAAATCCTGTGGCCCTCCCACAGCACTGGTCTCATATGTGCAGAGGAGGAGATACTGAAACAGGTGTCAGAAGTACAGAAACATCCCGATCAACACATACAACTACCGACTCTCTAGATCAGGACACATTTGGATTCGTGACACAGTCAGTTTTAAACTCGTGACAGAGTTTACTTAGCAGCAACATTTGAAAACAACGACTGGATGTACTTTGGAATCCCTTCATCCATTCTGAAATCCTGCTCTGTGACGTGATGCAATGCTCCAACTGCTCAATCAGTTCTGTCTCTAGCTGATGTGGCAGGTGGTTGTGGGTCATGTGACTTCAGTTGTGCTTGCATGAGGATCATTTGGAATTAGGCAAAAGGGAAAATAAAGAGCACATACGGGCTGCAGTTCTTGTGCTCTTCGCATAAAACTCGTTCATCTTGACACCATTAAATCGAGACGAACATACCAGTGAAAAACGTGATTGTTTTGCAGGGCAGAATCCTTGAACTGCTTCTGAATTGGCTGTGTTCTTGCTGTTAGGAGGTCTGATAAAGCGAGTTAAAGGAGGGACGATATAGTCCTCTTCTCTCACCCAGTGTCTCTCCAGATCTCCTGGGAGGAGGAAAGGGAAGGAATAGACTCAAGAAAAAGTGTGTCTGCCACAGGCCAGCAGAGCCCTAATCAAACAGCACTGGGTTAGCACAAAAATATCCAGCTATTTATACGCCGTCAGGAAGGGCTCCCCTCACAGAGTTTGCAGAGTGAGCCCGGATCTGCTGAATCCTGGAGGATGGTCGTGTTGAACCATTCAGTTTCACCAGGAAGAGCTGGAGCGTGTCAGAATCCTTAATAACAGGACGTCATGCTCTCCTCTGTTCCTCTGTCAAACCTCATGCTCTGCCGATACAGACTTCCTCATTCTTTGTGGGCCTGGAAACTTACACGTGAAAACCATTGTAACCATAAAATTAACTCTTAAGAACTCAGATTATTTTAACATGTTTCTCTAGACTAATCAAAAATTAGTTTACAGACATAATTGAAGCTTATTTTGTATAATAAATAAACATCAGGATTTAATTTTTTTGGGGTGTACTATCCCTTTAAAGTCTTAGCCTTAAGGTTAACTCTTAAATGTCTTGTTAGTTTTGATGTACAGTAGTACATAAGACATTTAGAAGAGCCTTTATTTGTATTTGCTCAACTGGTGCCACAAATGTGTTCTTAAATTTCGGAAAATGTGTAATTTGAGTTGGTCTTCAGGCTCCATGTACTGTATCTCTACACATGCACAGAGCTTTGAGTGTGTGTCTGTGCTGACTTTTCCTGTTCTGGGCGAAAGTGTGTTCTATCCCCAGTCACAGAGGACAAGCAAAGGAAATATCTGTGGCAGAACTGTGGTCAGAGAGAAAGAGTGGGAAAAAAAGAGTAAAAAGAGGGAGTGTAACAGGAATGAGTTTGGAGAGAGGAGAGAGGAGAGAGGAGAGAGAGAGAGAGAGAGAGAGAGAGAGAGTCCCTGTTTTATAATGAATGTATGTTTGAATACGCATCAATTTCCTTTTTCAAACTGCAGTCTCTAGAGTTTAAAGTTACAGCATGTTATGTTGTGGGGAGTCGTGGCCTAGTGGTTTGAGAGTTTGACTCTTAACCCTAGGGTTGTGGGTTTGAATCTCGGGCTTGACTAAATAACATGACTGAGGTGCCCTTGAGCAAGGCACTGAACCCCCAACTGTTCCCCGGGTGCTGCAGCATTAATGGCTGCCCACTGCTCCGGGTGTGTGTTCATAGTTTGTGTGTTCACTGGTGTGTGTGTGCACTTAGGATGGGTTAAATGCAGAGCATACATTCTCATCAAAATGTCTTTTTTTTTTTTTTTTTTGGAGCAATGACAGACTATATATATAATATTAACAAAAGCATTAAAAAATGCATGAATAAAAAAAATATAATGATAATAATTTATATAAATGTACATATATATATATATATACGTATATATTCAAGCACAGATGGAAAAAACAACATGATCCCATGATCTCAAACAAAAACATATATCGTCAGCACTCACAGCAGAGCAGTTGCAGATGAGATGGCGTGTGTAATGACACACTGGTGGGAATCTGCCGTTGCATGTTAATTCTTCCTTCACGCTTGCCTTGACGAAGACAGAGGCTCTAATTGAAGCTAAACAAACTGCTGACCCAGAGCACAGCTCAAGGTCCTATCCATACACACACCAACACCCACTAGCACACGCATATACGCACATGCCGTAGCATGCATATGGATTCCTGTACATTCCTCTGTACAGTGTCACCATGCAAATAAAGCAACATATACTGCAGATGCGCATGCACATAAGCTGATGCAGGACCGCTGACTGGGTGACACAGTTTTAAAGGGGTTGTCATGTTCTTCTCTATGATTTCACTACGAACATGTGCATAATGCATGCACACACATATTCTGTTATATGCATGCCAGCACCATGCAAACAGTTAACATAGTTGTTATCTGATTGTAAAGCATGCACACTCATCCATGCAACATAATGTACATGCACCAGGATGAACTAGGATATTCTTGAATATGCATGTTCTTTTGTAAGCATTTTACTATACAAATGCAGTAGCACATAACTGTGCATCAACAGATGCAAATGCAGACCTGCCGAACTACTGACTAGAGAGACCGTACAAACACTTTAACACACACACCAGGCTGTACATGCATTTTCTCATATATGCATGCTCCTCTGTAAGAATGTCACCATGCAAATACAGTACTCAAAAGTGTACATGCACAAAAACATAAAGTGTTAATTTCAACATGAAAAAGCACAGTATGCAATGCATGCACATACATCTTTACTAACAAATTCTGGCATTTGCATGCTTCAAAATTTGCATTTTCTAACATATGTACACTTCTCTGTCATTATGTCAAGTAATACATTAACACATGCATGCATGCATTTACAAATGATAGAGAGTCTCATAATTCATATCTGTAATGTCATCACTAATCCATGCACACAAATGGATATACATGCACCAGCCGTTTGTTAACATATGCATGCATGCACAAATGCAGAAACAGAAATACAAGATATCTGCATGGATGATACTAGTGTTGTAGTGGGGCCTGGAGAAGTGGGTCTACTTATAATTTATTAATTTCACCAAGAATGCATGCACACACATGCATCTAGCCATGCTTATTCTGGCATATGCATTTTCTTTTATAAGCATTTTACTACACAAATGCAGTGACACACAAATGTGCATGCACTAGTTCAAATGCATTTCTGCAGAACCACTGGCAAAATTGTATAGTTGAGTGTAGTTGGTATCTTTGATTTCTCCACCAACAAATGCATATACTTGCATTTTCCGACATATACTTGCAACTCGGGTAGCCTTTCACCATACAAATACATTGACTCAAAAGTGAGGATGCACAAATTCAGATGTAAGCATACAAGACCTCTGCATGGGTGATACAGCATAAGAGAGATTATCATAAAAGCTAATTTTTATTTCACCACTAATGCATGCATGCATGCAGCTGCTTTAACATTAATGCATCAGCCTGAACAAGCATATTCCTGCATATGTATGCTTCCGTATAAGCATTTTACTACACAAATGCAGTGATGCATTGAAAAGAGCTTGCAAAAATATTGACTCAAACATGTGCATGCACAAATGCAGACTGTGTGATACAGTTGCATATATAATGTAATAACTCTAATGTCATCACAAATGTATTTGCATACATGCAAAATGCCTGCACATGCATGCATGCACCTGGCTGCACATGCATATTTCTCTGCAGCCACAATGTTTACATGCACAAATTCTTGAAAGAGTGTCGTAGTTGTTCCTTTGATATCCAAGAGAATATTTAGTGCTTGAATAGTCCCGTTCCAGAGCATCTACAGGAAACACAAGGACTCCTTTGTGTCATCTGCACTGTGAATCTTTGCTGCGGCCAATTATTTCACCGTGCTACACTTTAGGAAGGGCAAGTGCATGCATGCTTGTGCTGATCGCATGCTAGAGGCGGGAGGGAGAAAGTGCACACGTTTAGCCCTCCTCCTCTCTCTTTCTCTCTCTCTCCTTGGAGAGTTGAAGCTCTTTGAAGGTGATCTGAGGTAGCGTCGTCTAAGTGGCTTACTGCTCCCTTACCCTCTCCACCTGGGTCTCCAGGGGGCTGAACCCAACACAGTCCCGGCTCCAAATCCAGGCCCAGGCCTCTCCCAGAAGCCCCAGGCCTCAGAAAGCAGAGAGACATGTTTCTGATGAAACTGAAGATACCAATGCAGGAAGAACAAGAAGCTATTACAGTGAATGTGAATGTGTCTGGGAAATGAAAAGATCTGATTTTAATATCATGTCAGAAGCTGGTGCATGTCTGCCTGAATGTAGATGAGATATATATGTTTTTATGGGTTAGGTGAACAAGATAGAACATGACATAGAACTTTGAGACTTAAGTTCTCAATTCTTAGGGAATTATTTAGGATGACTCATATTCTTACACTAGCCATTGTGTCTCCTACTTTTCAAAAATACTTTATTTAAAGGAACAGTTCACCCTGAAATGAAACTTCGGTTTACGTTTACTCACTTTTATGCTATTCCAAACCCACATTACTTTCTTTCTTGCTGATGTTTTCAGTTGTTGATGTTAAACCTGGTGTGGTGTGCCTTGAAAAAGCATTTTTTTATTTGGAACGAGATTGAGAGTTTCATTGATGTGGAGGGTTTTCAAAAGACTTTTGCTATTTTTTTTTTAAATGATTCATTTATTTATTTATTTTAGCTCAACAAGCACCATCATGAAACAAAATACTCTTTCTGTTTTTGTGCACTGTGGATGAAAGAGAGTCATATGGGTGTGGATTAACATAAGGTTGAGCAAATGATGACCGATTTTTTGTTTCAACTATCCCTTTAAAGAAATTTGGGCTGAACTTCAGCCTCCCAGATGTCTGTTTCAGATACACACATCTGTCTGGAACATCTGTCGGTGTTAAAAAGCACTCATTATTTGACTATAAAGACAGTAAAAGCTTGATCTTAATGGCCTGGTAATGACAATGTGTTCATTGCAGTATAAGCGAGATCAGACTGAAGGGTGTTAGCAAACTTTTGGTCCATGATTATAAGCAAAAATCTTTACTCCCTTCAACACCTGCATCCCATTCAGTCTTTTCCTCTAATGTTTATTCTTCTCCCATCCTTCCATTTCTCATTCTGTTTTTCCTTTCCATTACCCCCATCTCTCTCTGTACTTCCCCTCCGGGTGCATCTCTCCTCAATAACCCGTCCGACCTGTTCTCTGTCTGACACATGCTCATACACATACACCCACACAAATCAAGCACACGGCTGCCTACACGATCCAGAATGAATGCACAATAAATAAATAAAGAGCGATAAAGAGAATACACACTGATGTGACTCAGAGTCACAGGAAACTTGAACAGGATTTCTCAACAGAAGAGTTTTACTAATTACACAGAGGAAGAGGAAATAGGCGAAAGAGTGACTTCCAACTCCGAAACTTTCAAAATTCCATTCTTAAATAAGTTAACTCTCTCTGAAGGGTGCATGGCGTTATCATCTCATAAAGGGTCTATTCTTGAATTCTTGATGTGTTCATTTTTCTTCTTTTCCATTTATTTGTTATGTAAAAAAAGTACATATATTTATTAATGGGTAAAAATGTAGATTATATTTACACAGAGAGTAAACAGTGCTCTATACATACTGTTTGGACCAAATAAAAATAGCAATAAACTGCTTTTTTATTATTAATGATAGTTACACAAAGTGTAAATAGAAATGTTATGCTTTTTATACTAAAGATATAACATTTGAGCAATAATCCAGAGTTTGTGGGAAGCTATTTTATTTATTTATCAATTTGCTGCTCAAGAAACATTTCTTATTATTATCAATGTTGAAAATACTTTGTTGAAATTAACACTTTTGTGAGAACATGCTATATTTTGTTTCAGAACTTTTGGTTTAAAAAAACAACTATGAACTTATCTGAGATAATGAACAAATGAACAGAGTGTGTTTTGAAAAGAGATTAATTTTGGTAGTTTCATAATTCCTATAGATCTCATGTAGCTCCGCCCCTTTTCAACACTGTCTTCCATTTGTATTTTCACAAAGGTTGTACCAACTAATGAATGAACCACTCATTTTAAAATCATCATACTGACATTTGTTATGACATCCGCTCTGAAAATGAGCTTTATTATAATTAACTTCGGTTAACTGCAATAAATAAATCTTCACTTCAGCGGCTAATTACTCTTCCACAGTGATGCTATAGATCAGGGGTGACAAACTCAGTTCCTGGAGGCCTGCAGAGTTTAGATTCAACCCTAATTCATCAAGTCTTTCAGGATTATGTGTTAGAGTGTTCATCTTCACTTCTCACATGACTCTGTATTACTCTAGTTATGTATCAGAAATCATTTTTGATTTGTTTTTATTTGGTTGTTTCTAAGTCTCATTAGTGTAATCTCTCTCTCTTTCTCTGTTTCTCTGTATATGTATCTATTATTAGCTGACGTCTTCACTGGGGATTAGCTGCTAAACTCCATATTCATGACCCATCACTTGTGGGATTAGTATAGAGTTATCCGCTTTGGATGCAGATGGAAACCTGCCACAGACACGAGAACACACACACACACACACACACACACACACACGCACACACACACACACACACACACGATCACGGACACGCCTGCATGTGCTCCTTCACCTACACGTGATCATCTTAACATGCAAACTAATGCTGCTAGTTAACTGATTAACCACTAAAGTTATTTGACTAGTTTTCAGTTGGTTATTAGTAAAAGTGTTAATTGAAAGCATAGCATGCGTAATAAATAAAATAATAATAATAAAAATAAATAAATAAATAAATAAACACAATTTTACACATGTTGCCTTTGCAAATAGGTTTAAGCACTAAAACTGAACTGAATACATTGTACCTGTATTTTCATTTTTGCACTTGCATTGTCTTTGGTTTATTGGAAATGTTTGTAAGAGTAATGGATAATGTTCTTGCAGAAAATTACAAGTAGATTTCCCTTAAATGTCAATAAAAATAAAAATAAATACTTAAAACATAAAAAAGCTAATTCAAAATATGATATAATTGCACATTAATAATACTAAAATAACACTGCTTCATGGCCAGTTGAGTAGATGAGCAGTTTTGAGAGATGAGCAGTAAATCATGGAGACACTCATAACACAATGACACTGTTTCCTGAGAATGCAGGTTAGTCGTGGTGTTTGTGTCCAGTGTGTGTCTCACCGTAGTTGATCCTCGAGGTATAGTTTGAAGACTTTGGGCTTCATGGTACGTGCTCTGCTAAAGGACGGCCGCCTCTCGATCTCAGGCATGTGGCCAGAAACACACTTCATCTCAATTTCAAATCTCAGCCCTGACTTTGACCTCACTGCTCAAAACCAGTTACAGGATGATCTCTCTCTCTTTCACCCTGTCCTCCTCTCTCTCCTCTGCTCTCAGTGCTTATAGCTTTATTCGCTGGACCATCTTGTTACGCTGCCATCTTCCACATATTCCACCGCTGTTCTCAAAGATGTCCTTCTTTTCTTATTTTCAATAAAACCTTTCTCCATCCAGTTTTATTCTGTTTCTGTCAAACGTCTTCCCTTTTCTTCATATTTACAAAATTCATGGGTGTCTTGGGAACTTTTACCATTAATATTTCATGCTTTTATTTTTACTTTGTATTTAATTTTTTAATTGAGGTTTACCAAGAAGACTACAGGAAGCAGGAAACATTATGTGCAAAAAATACAATACAATAAAATAAAATGTTGTTGCCATCCCAGAATCACATTAAACAAGAATTTTACATGCAGCGAACGTGTTCTGAGAAAAAACTTATTATAAAAGATTAGAGCATTTTTATTTTGTATGTTTCTGAACTGTGGGACATTATTAATGGACACAGTGTGAAAGGTGTTTAAAACCTTTTGTTTTCTAATAGTTGAAGCCTATAGCCCATAGTTGAAGGAACATTTCTTTTTTTTTGTAATTCTATCTTCTCATTTGCCCCCGTGCTTTCCAAGCATGATCTGGAAGTGGGGGGGGGGGGGGGGGGGGGTTGGTGGGGTTCAGGCTTGTTGTGGTGATGGGACAGACACATTAGTGACTAAATGAACAACGAGAGAAATTGAGCGCAGGAGAATAAAGGGGAAAGAGAGAATGCACATCCTCACCGCATCCTGTTTCCTGTTCGGCCTTTATGGGACTTCCTGCTTCATTGTCAACAGAAAATCTCACCTGTTTTTATAACCAGAGACACAGAAAGAGAGAGAGAGAGGGGGGAAACGTGGAAAAGTTAGAGAGAGAGGGAATAGAAAAAAGGTTAAATCTCATGTTCTACATCAATTACAAATTCACTTTCAAAAATGAAAATGTTGCAGTCTGTGCTGATTGAATTCATCAAAGCAAGAGACAATTTATAATTGAATTTTTTTTTATTGATTCATTGTAACATCACACTGAATTAATAAGTAGTTTAAAAAACAGACCCCTCTATCTGAAATACTAACTTTAACATCATAATGTGAATTTTTCTAAATGAAGAGTCTTCCTACGTATAACATGAACTTAAAAAATGCACACGTTTGATATCTGCAAACCTTTTACATTTTGAGACAGCAGAGCTTTGGAGAGTTTTCTTTTTTGCTGACAAATATTTTGTTATTTGCCTTTTAAATCATGCCTTTTACATGTGACATACATGACTGAAAATATGTAGATCTACTACAATATATTGTTTTGCAGGCAGTTTTTATTGCTGCAGAGAGAAGTGGAAAGCTAGAGGAGTGAAGTGAGGAGCACTAGCAGGAGAGAGCTGGTCTCTGAGGATCTCTGGCCAGATGTTTCCACACTCAGCTCTTCCGCTTGATCATTCCCAGCACTTCCTTTTCAAAAGAGAAGGAAAAATGAAAGGAAAAGTGAGAGTGAGAGAGGGAGAGAGAGAGAGAGAGAGAGAGACTGCAACATTACTCCTCCTTACAAAAACTCTCGCTCTGGTTCAATGGGCAATGAAAACACGACAGACTGGCTGGCCCCTCCTCCTGCTCTCTCTCTCTCTCTCTCTCTCTCTCTCTCACACACACACACACACACACGTTTGTTTTTGTGAAAAGTGTGTTCATCCCATAGGCGTAATGGTTTTTATACTGTAGAAACTGTATATTCTATGGCCCTTCACCAACCCTACACCTAAACCTAACCATCACAGGAAACTTTGTGCATTTTTACTTTCTCAAAAAAAAAAAAAAAAACTCATTCTGTATGATTTATAAGCGTTTAGAAAAATGGGGACATGGGTTATGTCCTCATAAGTCACCCTCTCCTTGTAATACCTGTGTCATACCCATGCCATTACACAGAGTTGTGTCCTGATATTTCACAAAACAAGAGTACACACACACACACACACACACACAAACACACACATACATATACAGTTTTTTTTTGGTTGCTATAATTTCTACAATCTCCTCCAACATTTAAATTAATCTGTCTATTCAGTAATGACACCCTTCACCTTGTCTATCTGTCTTCACGATGACACACATCAGCATTATGGAGTCATAATACCAGTAATACCGCATCATCCCTCAAATACTTAATGTACTTTATTAATTATATTTGTAATGTATTGCAAGTATTGTGTGTGTATTGTAAACTAAAGTAAAATAAAACAAATTAAAATAAAATAAAGTTATATCTTTCTTCACACCACAAATGCAATAAATAAATGAATGAATAAATAAATGTGGCTTTTATTAAAAAGTTTGCTAGAGAAAAATAAGTTTTCATATAACAGAAGTTGTGTGTCTTTATAATCGAGCCCAGTGAGGTTGTGTATATTGAGAACTGGAGAAGGGCAAGCACTGAACCCTGAGGCACCCCAGTGTTTTAAGACCCCTTTTGCCTCCAGGAAACATTTAAAAGATCTACATTTGATGTAGAATTCAGCCTAGTAGAGTGCAGTTTCAGTGTTGAGAAATTTTGAGAAAGTTGACTCACTCTTAAATTACAGGGTCAAAGCACTGTGGTAACATCAGGATAAGACTCACGCTGAAGAGCATAATGATGGTAGCTCCTGAATCAGTTTAACAGTGTTCAAAACTACAACCTTTAAATGGTCAACCAGATTATAATTCATGTCATAATTAAAAAAATAATAATAAATAATAATAATAATGTTTATCTCCATGATGTCCACTTTCAATTTTAGTACAGTGTTTTTACCAAACTATTATAACTGTCCACATCATTTCACATGATTATTGGGTGCTTTAATAATATAATTGCATATGCGTTATGTCATTGTGTGATTACATAAATGAAAAATGAACTAGTTCACTGAAACAAAATGAAATAGCAAGTTTCCAGAAAAGAATCATATTTTCCTGAGGCTCTGAATTGCAGCCAATAATGTTGTAAGTAATTGGTGAATAATCCCTTTAAACTTTGTATGTGTGCAGATTTATAAAAGTTTCCTAGAAAGGAAGCATTCTTTCATTATTCGTTCAGTTGAAAGATTTGTTTCTATACCACACATTCACAAACATAATGATGCATGCAGTCTTTGTGTATGATATGATATAGGATTTTATTTTAACACTTTATTTGAACATTACTCTTGACTTTTTTGGTTTACTGAGATGTGCTCAATATAATGGTGACAATGTGCATCTTGGCCATCAATTTAGACATAAAGAAAGCACACCATACATATTTTCATTCATCATGTTCACACTTTAGCCAAATTAGCGTCACAGATTCACCATTGCACTGTAAATTTAAATAAAGTGATTAGAATATGACATTATTTTTGTTCGTGTTCAATTATCAATGCATTTTGTTTCTATTTTTCAGCATAATTAATTTTAAATGAGGCATTAGACTTTAGGTACATCTCTTATTGTCATAGTTCCCCTAAAGCAGCACATCTGACCTCTAACATTTTGGGCAGTATTAAGCTGCTTTTGTCTGCCTCAGGAGACATGTTAGAGTAAATATCATTGACGTGCAAACGGGCAGTTGTGTGTTAACCTTTCACGTTTCTGACATCAGAAATCTATTTACTTATATATTCTATCACTGATGTGATTGGCAGGGGATTGTTGAGGATATTTGAAAAGTGTCATTTCACTGTAAACAAACATAAGTTCACTGTTTTTATTCCTTAATGCACACGAGCAGGCTGTGTAGTAGCTGCTTCTGTGCTATTCATCTTCTGAGAGTGTCTGTGTGTGAGAGACAGGCAGGGACCTCAGGGTACTTCTGCTGTCTCATCAATAGACATATGCAATTGTGAGATTGCAACACCAAGTAATCACCTGAATACACACATTATGAGAGAGACAGACAGAGAGAACGAGATTGCATGTAAGTGTTGGAGTGAAACGCAGTGATTATGGAGGTTTGAAGAGGTGTGCTAAGGGGTGTGTAATTAAAGGTAAACAGAGCAGTATGATGCAGAAAGACACAGATTACACTCTTTATCATTGCTAAGGCTATGTGTGTGTGTGTGCAGTTATTTATATAAGGGGATCATTTAGAGAGCATTTCAGCCAAAAGATTCAAACTTGGGAGATGTCTCTAAATGTGTGATTGTGTGTGCATGTCTGTACTCATACACAATGGTAGTGATGCCAGATACATTGTAATTATAGCAATCAACATAATTTAAGGAACGAATGAACTGTACCACAAACAGATACAGACTGGGGAAGGAAACACAACTAGACCAAAGGAGGCTCAAGTGCTGTTTTAAGAGGCGGTCATGCTAGATTTTAAGAGTTAAGATTGCTTTAGACTATGAATGGAAATGAATAGAAGCATGCAAGGAGATTGATATTGGGCCTCATTTAGTAAAAAAGTGTGTGGAATCGTTCCAAATTTAAACATAAGGTAATTCCCCAAGATCATGCTTGTTTTTATGGCTTGTTTGTCACCTAGGATCACATCCACGGTATTAAGGATCATTTTAAATCTAGCGTGTGTATGTTTATGTGTGAAGCCTGCTGCAGGCCATGACTGTTAGCAGTGAATTACACCTCATTATGGTAAACCTGGAGCCACACACACACTCCTTGCAGCTCATACACAAATGTGCAAAGTGTAAACTTCAGCAGTGTGTTGCAGGTAAGTATATGTGGTGTTAGTTATACCTGCAGACAGTTCACGCACACACACACACACACACACATGCACACACACACACACACACACACACACACACACACACACAGACTCCAGACAGCCTAATAATGTGCTGGAGGTTTGACTGCTGTCATTGAGCGTGTGTCTGTGTCAGCAGAAGTCAAGACAGACGAGAGACTTTCAATTAACATGGCTAAAAATCATTATGATGTCATTCTATGATTGCACACACACACACACAAACAAACACACTCCCAATGCATCTATACATGAGCATGTCTTATTTACATTTCACGAGTTCACATCTACGTATATTAATACCGTAAGTTTATGCGTATTTGGCGTGCTGTCCGGGTGGAGGGCTCCGAGCTCGGGATGTGGCCCGAACCCAGAGTACTCCCCCCGGTTGTGGTAAGAGTAGATGGATCTATAAGTGAGGAGAAATGGGGTGGAGGAGGGATGCTGAAACTGTCAATGAACAGAGATAGGTTCTGCTGTTATTTATACCTTGTCATGAGTTGATTACTGATTGGTCTCCACTTGTGTTAATCAGGTTAATGAACTGCGACTGTTCCTCCCGAACTTTGTTATAAAACAGCATTTCGCGAGTTCACATCTACGTATATTAATACCGTAAGTTTATGCGTATTTGGCGTGCTGTCCGGGTGGAGGGCTCCGAGCTCGGGATGTGGCCCGAACCCAGAGTACTCCCCCCAAAAACAAGAGAGCAAAAGGACAGCCGCCAGACTACGAACCCCCCAAAACGCAGAGATTTGGCGGGCTGACGTTTTTAGAAGTATGGTCGTTTGACCAGGAGATCTTGCATTGCCTCTGGCAGAAGTAGAGGAGCAGGCAGACGGGAAGACGTCTGTAGGGAAGACGGGCTCCACCGTCTGCCTGCGAGGTGTAATGATATATTGACTAGATGCGTAATGTATCCGCTGGGAGGCTGAGGCTCGCTGGACAGATAGAGGAAACAAATTATATTCCTGCATCCGCTGGAAGACTGGCTCGCTGGATGAAGAACAGAAAGAGATGGATGCATACTGCGTCCACTGGGAGACTGAGGCTCGCTGGACGGGTAGAGGAATGAATAGGTATTTACCGCGTCCGCTGGGACACTAGTGCTCGTTGGACAGACAGAGGAAACCAATAGATATTACTGCGTCCGCTGGGAGACTGAGGCTCGCTGGACACATATGGGAGACGAATTATGTCCCTGCGTCCGCTGGAAGACTGGGCTTGCTGGACGAAGAACAGGAAGAGATGGATGCATACTGCGTCCGCTGAGGGACTAGTGCTCGCTGGACAGGCAGAGGAAAAAATATGAGTTTACGGTGTCCCCTTGGAGACTGAGGCCCAATGGACAGGTAGAAGGAATTAGATAATTACTGCATCCGCTGAGAGACTAGCGCTCGCTGGACGGACAGGGAAATCAATGGATATTTCTGCATCCACTGCGAAACTAGTGCTCGCTGGACAAACAGTGGAAAAATAGATGTTATTGAGTCCGCTGTGAGACTAGTGCTCGCGGACTGATAGAGAAGACAAATAGGTATTTTCTGTGTCCGCTGGGAGGCTGAGGCTCGCTGGACAGACAGAGGAAACGAATAAATATTTACTGCGTCCGCTGAGAGACTCATGCTCGCTGGACGGACAGTGGAAACATATAAATATTTACTGCGTCCGCTGAGAGACTCGTGCTCGCTGGACGGACAGTGGAAACGAATAAATATTTACTGCGTCCGCTGAGAGACTCATGCTCACTGGACGGAAAGTGGAAACGGATGAATATTTACTGCGTCCGCTGAGAGACTAGTGCTCGCTGGACGGACAGTGGCAACGGATAAATATACTAGTGCTCGCTGGATGGACAGTGGAACGGATAAATATTTACTGCGTCCGCTGAGAGACTGGTGCTCGCTGGACGGGCAGTGGAAATGGATAAATATTTATTGCGTCCGCTGAGAGACTGGTGCTCGCTGGACGGACAGTGGAAACAAATTATATTTACTGCGTCCGTTGAGAGACTCGTGCTCGCTGGACGGACGGTGGAAACGGATAAATATTTACTGCGTCCGCTGAGAGACTGGTGCTCACTGGACGGGCAGTGGAAACGAATAAATATTTACTGCGTCCGCTGAGAGACTGGTGCTCACTGGACGGGCAGTGGAAACGAATAAATATTTACTGCGTCCGCTGAGAGACTGGTGCTCACTGGACGGGCAGTGGAAACGAATAAATATTTACTGCGTCTGCTGAGAGACTCGTTCTCGCTGGACGGACGGAGGAAACGGATAAATATTTACTGCGTCCGCTGAGAGACTCGTGCTCGCTGGACGGGCAGTGGAAACAAATAAATATTTACTGCGTCCGCTGAGAGACTGGTGCTCGCTGGACGGACAGTGGAAACGAATAAATATTTACTGCGTCCGCTGAGAGACTCGTGCTCGCTGGACGGGCAGTGGAAACAAATTATATTTACTGCGTCCGCTGAGAGACTGGTGCTCGCTGGACGGACAGTGGAAACGGATAAATATTTACTGCGTCCGCTGAGAGACTCGTGCTCGCTGGACGGACGGAGGAAACGGATAAATATTTACTGCGTCCGCTGAGAGACTCGTGCTCGCTGGACGGACAGTGGAAACGGATAAATATTTACTGCGTCCGCTGAGAGACTCGTGCTCGCTGGACGGACAGTGGAAACAAATAAATATTTACTGCGTCCGCTGAGAGACTCGTGCTCGCTGGACGGGCAGTGGAAACGAATAAATATTTACTGCGTCCGCTGAGAGACTGGTGCTCGCTGGACGGACAGTGGAAACGGATAAATATTTACTGCGTCCGCTGAGAGACTCGTGCTCGCTGGACGGACAGTGGAAACGAATAAATATTTACTGCGTCCGCTGAGAGACTGGTGCTCGCTGGACGGGCAGTGGAAACGGATAAATATTTACTGCGTCCGCTGAGAGACTGGTGCTCGCTGGACGGACAGTGGAAACGGATAAATATTTACTGCGTCCGCTGAGAGACTCGTGCTCGCTGGACGGACAGTGGAAACGAATAAATATTTACTGCGTCCGCTGAGAGACTGGTGCTCGCTGGACGGACAGTGGAAACGGATAAATATTTACTGCGTCCGCTGAGAGACTGGTGCTCGCTGGACGGGCAGTGGAAACGAATAAATATTTACTGCGTCCGCTGAGAGACTGGTGCTCGCTGGACGGGCAGTGGAAACGGATAAATATTTACTGCGTCCGCTGAGAGACTGGTGCTCGCTGGACGGGCAGTGGAAACGGATAAATATTTACTGCGTCCGCTGAGAGACTGGTGCTCGCTGGACGGGCAGTGGAAACAAATAAATATTTACTGCGTCCGCTGAGAGACTCGTGCTCGCTGGACGGGCAGTGGAAACAAATTATATTTACTGCGTCCGCTGAGAGACTGGTGCTCGCTGGACGGGCAGTGGAAACGGATAAATATTTACTGCGTCTGCTGAGAGACTTTTAAATTAAATTTTTTTATTATGTTTGAAAACGGCGTATTGTGCAGAGGCTAATGCGACTGGGAATGTGGGGCATCAAAGCTGATCATAAACCCTTGTTGAAATTCACGTCGCTTATTGTGAAAACTGAACAGCTTATTTCAGTGAAATGGCTTAACATGATGACTTTTTTTTTTTTTTTTTTATTATTTTTTTTTTTTTTTTTTTATTTATTTATTTATTTTTTGTGTATCTGGGGGAGGTACAGAAAAGGCTCCTGCGGGAGCAGACACTGCTGCGGCAGTGAGGAGATATGAAAGGGGCTCCTGCGGGAGCAGACACTACTGCGGCAGTGAGGAGATACAAAAGGGGCTCCTGCGGGAGCAGACACTGCTGCGGCAGTGAGGAGATACGAAAGGGGCTCCTGCGGGAGCAGACACTGCTGCGGCAGTGAGGAGATACGAAAGGGGCTCCTGCGGGAGCAGACACTGCTGCGGCAGTGAGGAGATACAAAAGGGGCTCCTGCGGGAGCAGACACTGCTGCGGCAGTGAGGAGATACGAAAGGGGCTCCTGCGGGAGCAGACACTGCTGCGGCAGTGAGGAGATACGAAAGGGGCTCCTGCGGGAGCAGACACTGCTGCGGCAGTGAGGAGATACGGAAAAGGCTCCTGCGGGAGCAGGCACTGCTGCGGCAATGGGGAGATATGGAAAAGGCTCCTGTGGAAGCAGCTCTGCATTTAACCCATCCAAGTGCACACACGGCAGTGAACGCGCACACACCGTGAACGCACACCCGGAGCAGTGGGCAACCATTTATGCTGCGGTGCCCAGGGTGCAGTTGGGGGTTCGGTGCCCTGCTCAAGGACACCTCAGTCATGGCATGGCCGGGCCGTGACTCGAACCCACAACCCTAGGGTTAGGAGTCCACTCTCTAACCACTGGGCCCTGGGTTCCCCCTCCTTGACTGTGGGAAGAGTAGGCAGGTTAGTAACATTTTCAACCTTTGTTCATTTTCAACCAATGTGGAGGAAGTTTTTTTTTTTTTTTTTTTACAGTATAAAATAAGAGGCAAAAAATTATTTTACTATTGTAAATATGAGTTTATGACAGCATTTATAATTAAACCACGGTAGCCATAAATTTACCGTTGTCTGAGACGTCTTGAAATGTTCTTTAGCATCATGACCATAGAATGTAGTTATGGTTCTGCAAGGTTTAGCATGGTTTCCAGAGATCTGGAGCTGATTCTGGGTAGCTCGGTGGTTTGTGACTGTTGTCTCGTGGCGCGCTGTCTTTTAAGGGGCCGTTCACCCATCACGTCTTTTTTTTTTTTTTTTTTTTTTTTTTTTTTTCTTCCTTCTCAGGCGCGTCCGCTCCGCATAGAGTTGAAAACATCTCAACTTTTCAGAATGCCGCAGCGCAAGAATATCAGACCTGAACCAGGAAGTTGGTCACCAGATCACGGGGTAACCAGTTAAATTGCATGGAGACACCCGAGAGCGCCTAGATGTTCCTCTGAGGTGCTCGCTCATCGCAGTTGTGCTGCCGTGGTACACCATATCGGTTTTGCAAAGGGAACAAAGAGACGTTTTATTTGTCCTCTGTTTAAAGTATTCTCATACTTTTAATAACAGTGGTCTCGGTTTGTGATAGAATGCAACTTCTTCATTCACTGTATGCCATTATGCGAGATGTAAACAGTGTGACGCGTCCACGCATTGCACGCGCGTCGACGTATTTTTTTTTTTTTTTTTTTTTCTCTCGACGTAAGCGATGATGTCGACGCGTCGTTGCAGCACTAATTAGTGGTGGAAATTATGATTCTTTCTAGAGATTCGTTCATTTTTGGTTCATTCAACAAAATGATTAGTTCGGAGATAATTTCTTCGTTTTACACAGAATATGCCAGCAGGTGGCAAAAGAATGTATTATGTGTTATGTCTTACGTCAACGAACGCATTCACTTGTTACAAAAACTGATCTGGCTTTATTAAAATGTGTGTATAATCGCGTTCAATATATGAAGTCTAATTGAGTTGTTCAGATGAACAAAGCACAGGGTTTCTTGCCTATTTAGCATTTTAATTGTTTGGTCAGACAGTTTGTATATTATATACTCACATCCATAAATCGGGGATTAACCTTTCTTTTACGGTCTATGGATTAAACGTGGAGTTGCTAAATATCAAAACGAGCGTATGTGCACAGTACTGTACCTATAACTGCGCTTTGCATTTTCGAGATTGACATGCTAAAATAGCAGATTAACCCAGTTTACTCTAATTCATTTTGTTCGCGAACAAGATAAGCTATGTGCCAGTTCATTTAGTTCACAAACGACATGTATCCGTTCATTCAGTTCGTTCACGAATGACAAGTGTGCCAGTTCAGTCATTTCACTCACGAACGATAAGATCTCTAGATCTAGTTCAGACTCATATGAAACTCGTTCATTGAAGGGCGTATTCGTTACTACATTCAACAAATCACATACTCTGTCACATCTCATACTCGAAGGCTATCGGCTCGATGTTGAGTAATTCTTTGACAGGATGAAACGGTTGTTACCCGGTTCACTGAGCTGCGCATGCGCTGCTTAAAGCGCCGCGCTGCTATGAAGGGAGGAACTTACTGAACGAGAAATATGAGTCCGTGGATAACATGAACGATTTGTTCGCCTAAAAGATTCGTTCACCTAAAAGATTCGTTCAAAAAGAACGATTCGTTTACGAACGACACATCACTAGCACTAATGGATACATCTGGAACACTGGTTTCACGTTGTAGTATAGACTGTGGAAACAGAGGCTTCTGAAAACTATGGGAATCATTATGCAATGAAAATCATTATGTCTGTAAAACATACCATAGACATGATTATGGCAATAACGTTAATTGCAGTTATGTGCTATTCACTTACAAGCAGTTCTAACGATATTTACTTGCATGCTTTCATATTACGGTCCTAGAAAAACTCAGAATTTACTCACACTGCTGTCCTGCGGCAAAACGAGGGTATAATGATCACGCCAGTAGATGGTGAAATATGTCCCCAAGGAAATTGGTCCTGCCAGAATAATTGCATGAAACTTGTCTGTAAAACCTCAGTGAGGTTTAAACATGCACGGTAAGGCAGATGATATCTTTGGACATTTCAGTGTGGATGATGACTACCTCATGGCCTGATTTAACAAACTTTAAGCCTCCTTTCCACAGCACGCGACATTTGTACACGATTGTCGCATTTCTCCCTCTCGCGGCAGGCGTGCTTAACTTTCAAACTGGTCGTGCAGTAGCCCTAACTGTTACCTTGACATGTTCACCATGGTAAAGTTAATAATTTGAATGAATATAATGTATGAATACATCGTCACAAATCAGATTACCCCCTAAATAAAAACAGCAGGTTTTATGGGGCTAATCACGTAAATAATGGTTTAATAATTATTTCTGCCATAATTATTATGAACCACCATTTTACATAATGATGTTGAAGAATAATGTCAAGGTTAACAAAATATAGGTAATTCTGACCTCGCACCGAAAGATCACATCCGGTCGGGCGTTTGCACACGGCCTGGTCCAGAAGTTTAAATATTTGAACGCATCCGAGGCTCAGTTTGGATCTGAATTTCCACATACATATGTGATCGGAACTCCACGCGGCTCTCGCACTACTTCTGGCCGCAAACCTGTATTTACCGTCTTCATCTGAAAATGTATTTATTTATGACGCAGGAGGCGGCCTCAAACTTCGCCTCGGCCGGAAAAAGCCGCGGTGAAAGGCTGAGCCGCTGCGGGAAGTGAAAGAGGCTTGCTGCGGTAAGAACTGAGGAGCGGGCTGGTTGAATGCCTGCTGGTGCTGCGATTCCAGCGCTCAAAGAGAGCCCGGTCTTGATCGGATCAATTGTGGTGTCAAGCGAAGCAAGCTTGAACTTTGCACGGTCTTTTGGCCACGACGTGTGGCTTGGCACGAAGAGCAGCTGTCGCGATGACGTTTGATGGTGCTCAACGGCCGTGTTTAATGATCATGGTCAGCAAAGTAGCATATCTGAAAAATCACCGGTATGGGTCTCCTTGTTGGAAGGAAGATTTCGTCTGTGATAAGATGACAGACAGCGCGAACCGGGATGCTGAAACTGTCAATGAACAGAGATAGGTTCTGCTGTTATTTATACCTTGTCATGAGTTGATTACTGATTGGTCTCCACTTGTGTTAATCAGGTTAATGAACTGCGACTGTTCCTCCCGAACTTTGTTATAAAACAGCATTTAAACACACACACACACACAAAAGTCATTATTCTGTCATTTTACTCAATCATTCAGACAAAATGACATAGTTATAACTTGAGAAACACACTGCATCTGTCATCTGAAAGGGAACATTTCTCTCACAGATGATAATATCTATCTAAATTAAGGGGATGACTTGTGGTTTACCAAGAGGCATCCTTGTTTTGAAATAAAGAGTGAGAAAAATAAAATGGGAAAGTTTGTTGAATAAAACAAGATTAAGTTAGATTACAAATTAGGTTATATATTTTATAGTGCACATTGCTGTACACTACTGTAAAATAAACATCTAATAGACAAACACTCGTATGTATGAGATGAGAGGCATGCGTTCATTAACAATAATAATAATCATGATACATTCTGAGAACTGAAAGCTTCAAACAGCAGCATCAGCAGGATAAAATACAGGAATAAGGGATTGAGCTGTCTGGTTAGGGTTCGGAGGACCGTTCCACCAGCAGGGAACAGAGAATGTGAATGTTTGGGAAAGTGATTTCATGCCTTTCTGAGTTGGTACCATGAGTTACAGGTCATGTATTCACTGCAGGCTTCTGGAGGGGATGCTGGTTTGTAAAATGGAAGTGAAGTTGAGGTTGAGAAGCCCATGGCTGTTCTGAATAAAGTATCAATGTTGTGGATTTTAAATAGAGCTTTTGAGTTACACTATAATCACTTACCACTACCACTTCATTTCTGCTAAAGAATGAGAACGATAGTTATGATGAAGAGGATCATGATGATGATGATGTATGTGTTCCTGAGGGTCATATTCTAAAAACAAAGTGACTGTGTGGCAAATGGTTGTTGGAAGTCTCGCTCTTTGATGACCTGCAATCATATAGTGGCAGTTAGTTTTTTGTTTAGTTTTTTTCATCTCTAATGACATCTTTTATTCTTTTGGCATGCTATAACACTCCATTGTACTTTTTAAAATCTTTGAGAGACAAGAGCAAAAAAAGAAACAATTTATCCAATGCACTTAAAAAAAAAACAAAAAAAAAAACAAAAAAAAAAAAACAATACATATATATATAGTACAAATTACAAATGTTTAATATCAACTCACCACTATACTTTTTTTTAAGATAAACACTTTTGGGAAATAACACTGAAAATGAGACCAGAAAAAATGGGGCTAATTTTGATTTTATAATGACATATAAAATATATATATACTACATAAGACATGCATAACAAATTAACATACAATTACATCATTGACTTTGATTCTGTCTATTGTGACAAAGCAACAAAGTTATCTTTGTTTCTGTCAGAACATTTCACACAGCTGTCAGATGGTCCATTTGCAATAGGTCTTTTTGTTCAGGCATTTGCATGGGCACTTTGATCAACTGGCCTGTCATAGTTGGATTTCACGTTCCATATCTCAACAATCGCAGGGCCAATTTGGTCTCTCTTTTTTCCCAGATTTACGAGCGCAGACATTAATTTAAGAGCTATTGTTCCCTGCTAACGTACCCCTCCCTCACGCCTTCCCGCTGCTCCATGCCATGTTCCTCTCTTCCTGAGAGCTGCTACCCATCAATCAGTGAAGGAGCTGGAGAGATTGTTATCTCAGTCACAGTATTAACCTTCAGAACCTGACTGCTGTCTCGACAGTATAATTAAGATGAGAAAGAGAGCGAGGATCCAGGTAATTGATTAAAACCTGTTTTGATGAAGTTAAAATGGTTTGGCAATTTTGAGACAAATGTGTTTTATGAGGGCGACTATTTTCAAAAATAGGCACACAGACACTAGACACACACAGACCATCTGCTGTCCATTATAACCAGATTCTCACACTGTGGGGTTTAATCAGAACAGCTAACTCCACTCATAATCAGCTACATCTGATGCTTGTTCTTCCAGCCCAGATTCTCCACGTGGCACTCTGTATTTTGGGGGTGGTGTGGTAACTGGAAGGTTGTTGTCTCCACAAAAAGTGATCTATTCATCACTGTGTGTGCTTCAAACCAACATCAACCAGCATGGGAAGTGGGTACACCAGCATTCACTAAAGAACACAGCCTCTAGCATCAGTCACTCATGTTCCTATCGAATAAATAAAAAGTCTATTAAAGCATTGCAAGTATATCTCAAGATATATTCCTAATCGAATGTTGTGATCCTCTAGTGCTGGACTTTTGGCATGTTAATCTTAAGCGATCTGGTGGTACCTCTTTTAGACACTATGCTCCAAAAATGTGGAACTGTCTACCAAACGAAAATATATAAATAATAATAATTATTATTATTGATCATCTTTGCCAAGTACAGCTTCCTTAAGACACAAGAAAAGAAGACATTCATGCCATTCAGCAAAAATGAACACAATTTAAACGGCTTATAAAGGTAGCTGCACATCTGGCTAGCATGGTTTCTAGCTGGTCAAAACTGGTTTTGGTGCTTGATCGGAGTCAGGTTAATCTTGGTCAGTCTTGTAAGGGCTAGTAGATGAACTAAGCTAGTGGCGATATGATTGAGCTAGTTACCTAAAATACATCCTGAACTGCTTGGCCAATTTTAAGATGATATATGCTAGATTTTGCAGCAGCTCAGATCGGGACTTTATCAACTGAAGGTTTGGCATTCCTGCAGCTAACAGTAGAGCATGACACTAGCAATACCAAGGTCAGCAGTTTGATTTCCAGGACATTCATGACCCGAAAACATACATACCTTAAATGCAATTAAGGTCACTTTGGATAAAAACTTATGATAAATGCCAAAATATGTAGGCCTTAGTCTTAGGCCTTAGTGTATTCTCAATAAAACATCCATATACATCTCAACTCAAATCTATCAGCATACTTTAGTGGATACAACTGCAGCCAAAGGGTTCAGTCAAAGGCCAAAGAAAAAAATAATAATTGCAATGTAATCTATAAAGTTCAAAGCAATGGAGATCATATAGATTTTCACATTGGGGATGTAGAAATAGCAGGGCTCGTCCTAGTGTAGAACAGCTTCCCTGCCTCTGATACTGAAAAATCAAGAAATACAATCTGTTCAAAATATTGTCTTGTTTTAAGGTCTTAGGTCATTCCTAATTTCCATAACCCAAGTTTTATATATATATATATATATATATATATATATATATATATATATATATATATATATATATTTTTTTTTTTTTTTTTTTTTTTTTTTTTTTTTTTTTTTTCACTGGAATGTTTCTTTGGCTGCACTTCTGTCCCTCATAGACTTATTTTTGTTATGGTTGTTATTCAGACAACCGAAATGACCACTTGGATGAGATTTGAATAATCCATTACAAAAGGATAAAGAAGGTCAAACACTTTTGAGGAAAATTTTGACTGATAATCTACGATGAGCTGCACAGAGATTCTTGTCAATCTGCTGGACACACATCCAGACTCTGCTTGGTTCCCACAGTCAGACTGACTGCCGGTTGTTTGTTTAGTCTGTTACTCAGGCGAGGGGAGGGAGGATGAGATACTCCCTGAGGGCAGGTAGGTAGTGGCACCACTTATCACTTGATTCAACTGTCAAGAAGTGTCAACTGTATAAGCCTATGCAGAAAAGTCTTAGAAATACAGATTGTGTGGAAAAAAAAAAAAAAAAAAAAGCTTGAAAAGTCCAGTGTTATTTTACTGCATCAGAATTCGGGAATATCCAACCAAACCTTGTTTTATGACTGTGAGTGAGCAGGAGGTTTTCCTTGTCTGCAGCTGGATATGAATTGCTGGTGATGGATTGAGACCTGACAAGAACACTTTTGTTTGCTGTTTTAATCTTCCCTTTTTAGTACCCGACGCATGACAGGAAGTCAGACATCAGGTCCCTGCAGTCCTTGCAGCCTCTCTGAGCCTGAGGCCAAGTGCAGAGTCAACAGAGAGTGGAGGTGTCTGCTTTAGTGTGGCGTCAGGCTGGCTCGGACACCAGTCCCCCTCCTGGTCACCTCCACTCCACTCCACTCCACTCCACTCCACTCTCTCTCTCTCGCTCTCTGTCTCAGTGATGTTACTTAGATTTTTAGGGGTTTGAAGGCTGAATTTGCTATTTACAATTTAATAATTGATATAGAGACCTTTAAATACAGATGGGGCATTAATAACTGCATTTGTGAAGCTGATTTTGATCGATTTCTGAACATTTATGTATGATAATGATTATATATATATATATATATATATATATATATATATATATATATATATATATATATATATATATATATATGATGTTTCCTTTGGTTTGCCATGTTTTTAGATTTTTGACTTTATTTTTTAGACCTGTAAAATATGTCTTGATTATATATATATATATATATATATATATATATATATATATATATATATATATATATATACATATACATATATATATATATATATATATATATATATATATATATATATATATATATATATATTTGTATGTATGTATATATATATATATATATATATATATATATATATATATATATATATATATATATATATATGTATATATATATATATATACATACATACATATATATATATATATATATATATATATATATATATATATATATATATATATATATATATTTGTATGTATGTATATATATATATATATATATATATATATTATATATATATATATATATATATATATATATACATACATATATATATACATATATATATATATATATATATATATATATATATATATATATATATATATGTATGTATATATATATATATATATATATATAAAATCTGATTAATGCTGAGATGTTGAAAGTCAAGAAAATCTCTTTCTCAGGCCCTACCTGTCGATTGTAATCATCAATCAGGAAGTGGAGTGATGTCCAGTCCAGTATGTCCCTAGCAGGTACCCAACTCCTCTCCTCTGGACCGTAACCCTCCCAGTGCACCAAGTACTGGAATCCTCGTCCCCTCTGCCTCAAGTCCAGGATGTGATTAACCAAATAAGTGGGTTCCCCATCTACGAGTCGCGGCAGTGGGGGAACCGGGGTGGGCGGATTAATTCGTGAAAAAAACAGGGGCTTAATTGTGGATCCATGAAAGGCAAAAAAAATTGAGAACATTGCGAGCCATCAGTGGCCACGAGAATCGTTGCTTTACTAAGCACTTGGTGTGGCTTATCCCTGAATGACAAGCTACATTAGAGCAGTGGCCCCACTGAATGACGTCGGACCGTAACTCCTCCGGCACAAACAACAGATTCGGTGGGCACCCGGGCAGAGGGGTTACCCCTTCTAAGGCCGTCTTGACCTTCGATTCGACCTCCCAAATGAGTGATGAGATGACTATACTCTCAGGTACAATGCACTCAGGAGTCTCCAGGCGTTCGTGGGATCAAAAAGACATGACAAAGAATTGGGTTTGACGTTTTTGGGACCCGGGCGGTACGATAGGGAAAAATCTAAGTGACCAAAAAAAGTGCCCACCGAGCCTGCCTGGAGTTGAGTCTTTTGGCATTTGTAATATATTCTAGGTTCTTATGATCGCTCCAGATGATGAAAGGTACCCCCAACCCCTCCAACCAGAGACACCACTCCTCCAATGCTAATTTGACGGCCAACAACTCTCTGTTACCAAGGTCATAATTACGTTTGGCAGGAGATAAACGATGAGAAAAAAACGAGAATGGATGCTTCTTGTCGGCCGAGGCAGCATGTTGGGAAAGACCTGCACCTACTCCCACCTCTGATGCATCGACCTCCACCACGAACTGATGTGTGTGATCAGGGGCTACTAAGATGGGAGACGAAACGAAGTGGCTCTTGAGGTTGGAAAATACAGTTTGAGCTGTATTAGACCACCTGAACGTAGTACTGTTGGAGGTCAAGGTGGTCAGAGGTGAGACTAGTTGGCTGAAATTACGTATAAAACGACAATAAAAATTGGTGAACCCCAGAAACCGCTGTAGGCCCTTACTGGAATCTAGACTTGGCCAATCTATCACAACCTTAACCTTGTCAGGATCCATACGATGTAGCCTAGGAAGGGAACCGACTGCATGGAATACGCATTTCTCCGTCCTTGACAAAAAGCCAATTCTCTAGTAATCTCTGGAGCACTCGTCTGACGTGTTGCATGTGTTCCTGGAGAGATTAAGAAATAAATCAGTATGCCATCCAGGTAAACATATAAAAACGTCTCTCAACACATCATTGACGATTGCTTGGAAAACCCCTGGCAAGTTGGAGAGCCCGAACGGCATCACCAAGCATTAAAAGTGCCCTCTAGGGGTGTTAAAGGTGGTTTTCCAAATGATAAGCGTTAGTAAATCCAGTTTTGTGAAGACGAATGCTCCCTGTAACCTCTCGAATGCTAAAGACATCAGCGGCAAAGGATAAGTATTCTTTACCTTGATGTTGTTCAGCTCTCGATAATCAATACAAGGTTGCAGGGAACCATCCTTCATACCAACAAAAAAAAAATCCTGCCCCCGCTGGAGAAGAGGATGGGCGGATGAACCTCGATGCCAGAGAATCAGAAATATATTTCTCCATGGCCTCCTTCTCCGGAATGGAAAGAGAGTAGAGTTTGCCTTTAGGCGGGGACTTACCTGGAACTAACTCTATGGCACAGTCATAGGGACGATGCGGAGGGAGAGAAGCAGCACAGGACTTACTGAACACTTCCTGCAGGTCCAAGTACTCTGCGGGCACGTTTGACAAAACCATAGTCTCCTCCTGTAAGACAGAAACAGACACAGCAGGACAAGCAGAAACCAGACTCATGACAACGTTCACACCACAAGGTGATAGTGTTGGAACCCCTATCCACTCGTGGGTTGTGCTTGACCAGCCAGGAATGATCTAACACGATGGGTGCCACAGGGGAGTCCATGAGGAGAAGGGATAGGGTTTCAGTGTGATTGCCAGAGGTGAGGAGAGTCATGGGTTCTGTGGTGTGGGTGACGTGCGGCAGTTCCTGGCCATTGAGTGCACTGTCATTTATCTAACGAGACAGGGGAAGGATGGTAAGGTTCAGATGATGTGCAATGCTAGTGTCAATGAAATTACCTTCGGCTCCTGAGTCCAGAAAAGCGTGAAAGGTGTGAGCGTTGTTGCCCCACCGCAGTTTCACTGGAAGGAGAGTAGATGATGTTGAGGACTTCCAGGCGAAGATCCCACCCCATAGTAGCCGCAAATTTACTACCGGGCTGACTCTTGTGCGCAGATGTCCAGAAGTTTTCCTGCAAGGGCTACTTAGTTTTGCTTTGTTAAACCTTCCCAGACACAAACAATGGCTCTGATTTCAAGTATGTGGATTGGTTGAAACATTTAGTTGTGACTAATTTTTTTTTATTAAGAAAACTAGAATACGTAATGTCCATTTGTGGTGGTGAAAACTGTCATGAGATTTTAGATTTTTAGATTTTAGAAGTTTTGATTATAGTTTAATTCCACTATACAAAACCTGCTGATGTCTTTAGTTTGAAGCTGGGTTTTATTTATTTTTATTTCGTATTTCCGTATTGTCTTTCTCATTACAAGAACTGCCACAATATAAACCTCAGGTTTCTTATTCAAGGGAGATGAAGCTGCTTGGTAAATCTGTTTCTCACACATAAATATTTTATTTCAACAATATTAATTTCAGATTTTTTTTATTGATGTTCACTCATTACACATGCAACAGACTTCTGTGGTTGCATCATTAATTGCATCATATGAAAACTGCCTTTTATTAGGAAGTGCCAAAGCAGTTATTCTTGGTAATCATGGTGAAAGGACTTCCCATTTCTTGCGCAAACACATACATTTTTTTCCATATTAACCATGCTACTTATTATAAGATTAGATTAAATAACATTTTCATTATGCAGCTTTAAATTTGGCTTAGAAAATATAAATTTACAGCCAAAACAACAGCCAATCCGATTTAAACAAATCTCTCTTAAAGAAAGAGCTTTTTGGTTTGCCAGTTAGTGTGTAATGACTCATTTCCCGCTATTGGTATGATACATGAAAACTGCACATATTACTGTATGTGTGTGTCATCCACATTTACTAACAAATAGCCACATGAGCCAAACTTTTGAACACTGCCCTTAAACTTGCTGCGTAGTTTTGCTTGTTCTGGCCAAGAACCGCACAATTATTCAAAAAGATGGTGTCAGATGAGCATCAAAGCTACTATGCCTTAAACAAAATTCATTGATATCTTTCAAACATTCAGTATTCAACATCAAAAATATTAGCAAATGTCTCCACAAGTTCTTACTTGGAAATATTAAATGTAGGTTGCTAAGAACAACAGAAACTTGACCTCCAGAATGTCCAAATGCTGCATAATGGCAAGCCAATCACAAGAGAAATCACCCGTTCAGTCCGTTTCAGAATACAGTATGCATCATGCGGTCTGTGGACAGGCCAAGTCAAGTAGCAGTTCAAGTAGCAGTCATGCTTTGCTCCCAAACCCAGCTCTGAAAAGGTCGCAGAGTGCCTTTGAACCAAAGTAAGCCAAACCGTCCTCTATTCTGTTAAATGCCATTTGTTCGTGT
Organism: Carassius gibelio; assembly: GCF_023724105.1. Lineage (NCBI taxonomy): Eukaryota > Metazoa > Chordata > Actinopteri > Cypriniformes > Cyprinidae > Carassius > Carassius gibelio. The sequence goes on from NC_068393.1 coordinate 4,030,999, forward strand.
ACAGTATTGGTAAAACCAGATTTTGACTTCAGTAACTGTCCAATATTTGGCTCATTCATACTTCTAAGCTTCAAAAGCCACAACCTTTCGGCTTGCAGCCCAGAGCTGTAACCACGAGCACAACACCACATATTAAGTGTTAGACAAGTACTGGAAAGATCAGGGGCCTGATGTATAATTGTTATATGATTTAAAAAACTAGCCATAAATATAGATTAAATGTAGATTAAATATGATATTCTCAGTAATGGAGTTAAACACTGAAATTTAATGAAATTAATATCCAAAAATAACAAAATGTTTTGGATGTATTTAAAGAGAAATATTTGCAGCAGATGCTGCTTTTGATTTTTTTTTTCTGGTGGTATGCGATTAAATTTTTTAACCACAGCGAGGATTGCTTGGTGCATGGCAATTCCACTTTAAATTGTGTTCTACATAGCAAGACTCATGTTCTGAGAGAATACTTTTGCCTGAATAATACTCATTGATATGAATTTGGCTTTGGAACATAGACAGTAAAGACAGACAGGTTTGGTGACAGTACTCTAGAACCTTTGTTCACAGGTGTGTCACACACAGACAGTAGCCTAATGATAGCCCCTTTTGTGCCTTTCCCAATATTGTGACAAACACCATATTAAAAAGATAGAATTTGAAGGAAACTATAAAATATATGCGTTTTATTTCCAAAGTGTTTTGTCATTGACATGCTGAATCAGCATATCCATTCAAATATAAGCTATAAACATTCTAAAGTAAACTTTTACTCTATAGGCAAAATTGCATAAATTTGAATAGCGATGTGATGTCTCAAAAAGCATTTATAGTACGTATCTCCTATTTTCCTAATGTATTGTACTTTTAACATGCGTTAAACATGGTGTCAAGTGGATGAAATATGCATGGAAATGATATGCAGATGATGTTATGCATATTAAAAGTGGGTGTTGTACACTCCATATATGGCTGTTTTGAGGCAGGGGGCCTGGTGGGCATTCATATATGCACAATCATCTGCTAACTCAGTGATCCTCAAATCTGGCTCGCGAGATCCACTTTCCGGCAAAGTTTAGCTCATGAGTATGCTAATCAGTGTCTTCAGGATCATTAGAAAATCACAGGCAGGTGTGTTTAATTGGAGTCGGAGCTAAACTCTGCAGGAAACTGGATCTCGCGAGCCGGATTTGAGGATCACTGTGCTAACTGGTTATTACAAAGGGAATTTTTCGCATGTTACATGGCTTTATAAATCTGAAAACGTATGCAAAATCTCGCTTTTGTGCATTGGCACACATTTAGGATGAAATCTATGTGAAGTTGTAAACATGATGCCCCAGCTCTTTGAGCATTTCTTTCCTCCGGACCACAGATAGCCTGGCAACACATATGGTAAAATGAAAATGCACACACACACACACACACACACATATATATATATATATATATATATATATATATATATATATATATATATATATATATATATATATATATATATATATATTAAGTGAGTTTTACTTTTTTATAATGGGCAAAAATACAAATGGGGTAAGAAAGTTAATTCAAGATATCTTGAAAACTAGATATATGTAGTTTTTCAATAACTGTCTGTAGTTATAGTGTTTTTAGATTCTATGCAGGATATTTAGATGTCTACTTACATTTCATTAGCAACTCCTTAGAATCGTAAAGCACAGCCAACATAAAAAAAATAAAAGAAAATAAATAAAAAATAAAAGTCACTCTTGATTTTTTTGTGGAGAAAGTATTTGCAACCATATCATTTGTAGCGTTTCTTTGGGATGAATGGCTCACTGGCTAACGCAAACACGAGCTCTCCTTGAACTCCGGCCAGTTTTATAAGTTTGCAGGTTGATGCTGGCCCCTCTAGAGGTCACAGAGGTCCAAAAAAGAGACAAAGTCAGGATCAATAGCACACAGTGTGTTGTGGGGGGGATATGAATTAAATGCAAGGGATATTTAAGGCAAGGTTAGCCCCTTAGCTGTGGCAGTAAGATGAGTCCTGAGAGCAGTTATTCTGAGATTTTGCTTAGCAGGCACAGCTAAGCACATTCTCCAGCTAACGCTCTTTATATTCAAATGCATTTTATTGGAGGGTGTGGCTGCACAAGGTGAGAGATTGGACAAGGTTAGGCTGTTGTTACATTTTATTGGTGCAGGATAATTATAACCACACGCACATGCTCCCAGGGGATCGCGATGGGCTTCTCCCTGTGGAAAACATGACGCTACAGTAGTGTCCTGGTTTCAAAACTTCATGCTGATTGCCTAGAAAACTAGAGCTAAACTACGGCGTAGCATGCCTGAGAATGACACACAGTCAAAGTGGAAAAGATGATCAAATGATGATTCAGTTTTTTTTTAACCAATTATGATGTCTGTGGCCTCATCTCCAGATACCTTAGATTTCCACTTCATCACGAATGTAACTTGGAAAAACATGAGCAGAAAGTAGAAAGATTATTCTAAAGTGGCCTTGTGGTGAGGCAAATGTTTCTGTATTCACAGAAAGACTTCAGTTACAGATGAATGACGTTAAAACCTTCTATATCTTTATGTTTTTTTGGATACCCATACATGCAGTATGGGGAGCAACTAGCCTTGGCTGGCGTACATTGCATACATCCTCCTTTATCCAGTCGTAAGTTATTTATTAATTTGAAGTTTCTGATGAACATCCCCTTTCTGAAATTTAAGACCTGTTTATAATGTGAAGTGTGTGTATAAACCTAAAACTGTATGGCTGTCAATAGAGTCCGATAATTGTGATTAATCACATGATTCAATAAATAATAATGTTACATCTGGTAAATTTGAACTATATATTTTCATTTTTGCACAAACAGACCCCTTATTATACAAGCCTTGACCTTACTCAGCTTTTTGAATGAAATCTTTACTAATGTTTGCGTGAAAGTGAGTGGTGTTTCTGTTGTTGGGGAACACTGTGTTCTGTCTTGTTCGATTATAATGGTCTATCCAAATCTGTTAAAGGATTTTTAGGCTGCATTAGTTAGGTCAACTGGAAATTTTCATTTTTGGGTGAATTATCCCTTTAAACATTTAAAATAAACTTCACTTAATTCCATGAATACAGCAGGATTTCTGGATTCATTTACATATGCTGAGCAAACACCATCAGCATGCTTTTCCCTCTTATGTCCTCTGTACTACAGGAGTCTTTAAAAGTCATTCCTATCTGCTGCTCTCTGAATGTCTTGTTGAAACCTTCACCTCTGTAAGAGGGTAACTGTCATATGATTAGGGCATCGTGGAGTCGGTTCTCACAGCTACACAGTTTTTAAGTGTCATATTTCAGCATTCTGTTTGTCCACCTTACATTATATCTCATAGAAACAAACCTGGTGCACAGCCAGAAAAGCAGAAAGCATTAAGGCATTATTACTCATGCTCATTATTAATCACAATTTAATCATCCTTGTGTTGTTCCAAACCCAAATTAATAAATACAATTGTAAAGTAAAATGTCAGTTACAGAAAGAGAAATGGAGGATATAATTTGAAGAGGTTTAAGTAAATAGTATTGTGCATCATCATTATGCAGTTTTTAATGTATATATGCAACTTATGTCATGTATTAATGACTGAATTGCATGTCATGTGTGTGTGTGTGCATGTGTTTATACCACTGCAAGCACGCACAGGGATTTTATGCACGTCAGGCTGCATATAATTTAGATATTATGAGTGAATGAACGCGGATGGTTACTCACTGTCTGTTCTGTGTTGTGTCAACATGCCCCTCATATTTACTGTACTCTCACTGTGCCCTTCAGTCTATACAGAGAAACCTTTCATACTGCAAACAGTCAGCCTTATGTAAACAGCCCTTGGTCATCTCTCTAAAGTCAAATATACAGAGATCAAACATCAGAGAGTCATGGTTCCTCTGTGAAATGCTCTGATTAATGCCACAGATTTAAGGTTTTCGTTGCATTTTCTCCTGGTGCCCAATGTTCTTGCAGCATGAACAAAAGTAATTTAGAGTTACATTTTTCCATCCTCTCCCCTGAAACTTGCAGTTAAGCAGAATGTTTTTATTTATTTATTTTTATTCTTATTTTTTTAAGGGGTTGGGTTAAATGTGTCTTTATACAACTCCAGAGAATTGTTGAATTTCAACTTTTTTTAAACAGTTTGTGGACAATGAGCCAAGCGCAGTCAACCAGTTTTAAGACCTGACCTCACTGATGCTCAAGGCAACCAACACTATTACACTCCTCTTTCTAAAAGTTAATTATATATATATATATATATATATATATATATATATATATATATATATATATATATATATATATATATATAAACACTAAAATAGCTGTTTCTGACAACTTGTCAAAATTATTGTCAAAATTGTTTAGTGCTTTAGAAATGCAAGTAAAACTTGTAGCTCTATATAATTTTAGATTTTCAAAGCCTAGATTATTTGTAGATGATTGCAAGCCGATTTGAAACAGAAGCAACTCTCCTGTTCTGCCATATCCCAAGTAGACAAGTTTTATTTAATAAGATCTCTTAAGACCTGCTTCGATAACATCCTTCTAGAGATCATTTTAGAATTTTCAATCATACTGTATGTAAATTTGAAACATCTTGTGCTGTTAAATTGTTTTTACATTTTGTTTGGTTTTATGTTATAGTATTGATAAAAAAATAAAATAAAATAAAACTCCCATGTGACTGATCGACACTGTATAGAACACGTAATGTATAACACAATTTTTGCCGTGAAGATAACCTCAGCTGCTGACATGGCATTTCAATTTCTACTACACCTATCGGCATACCCCTGAAGAGCTCTATTAATTACAGATCCATGTTTGTATGTTGTTTACGCAAAATTGTAACCCTACCATCTAAATATCGCGGCAGAAATCGAGCCTCGTCAGACCAGGCAACCGGTTTCCAGTCTTCTATTGTGTAATTTGGGTGAGCCTACGCACACTGTAACTTCACTTTTGGTGTGGTCTTCTGCTGCTGCAGCCCAAGGTTGACAGAAATAACGCAACTTTCATAAAAACAGTGATGATCAACAAATGTATATAAGGTCTATTTTAACCACAGTTGTTTATTATTATTATTTTTTTTTTTTAACTGCACTGCATGGTGGGAACTTCCAAAAAATTGTTTCACTTAAAAACTTGCTTGCTCAGATGAATGTTGTGGTTGTTGTGGAAATTGTGGTTTAATGTTTGGATAAGTACTTCAATGTTTAAGTAAAGTCAATTAAATAAGTTTTGTTAGCAATATGCTTGAAGCAATCTAGTTAAATTTTGACAAAATAATGAATTGCCTACCACAAAATACTTGAGAAAAAAAATAAAATAAAATAAAACAACAACCTTGATTCTCATGACTGGTACAAATAGGAATAAACAAAGAGTGTACAAAGAGTGTTTTTTTTTTCAGTTCATAAACTCGCTATACTTAATTTCCTTTTCTAGTTTGTCACACAAATCTCAATGCATGTGTGAGTAAGTGAGTGAGGTGAAAGTTTACTTCTTCAGTCAAGACTCTCCCAACTATGGCTCTCTTTATATTATCAAGTATCCAGTTATGTCCCTCCACCTTCTCTGCTTTCCCTCATTCTGCCTCTCTCTCTCTCTCTCTTTGGGAGTGATACTGTGCGGGTAATTACTGTGTTCTCTAAACGTAAAATAACCAGCATGGCCTAATTACAGCTCACTCATGATTACACCATCTTCACTAGGAGTATTTGTGAGGGGAGGGGGTGGGGGGTAGACTGTTGCATCTATGGTGTCAAATTCTCTGTTCATTTTATAGTTATTGTATAAGCATACATTTAAGTAAGTTTAACCCAGTGAAACAATGTACAAAATGTAACTTAGTTCTCATATTTTAGAACTGGATTATCTCACAAAACCTACAGTATCAAGAACATGTGCAGGTTATTTTTCACCTCAAAATCAACAAAATACATACGAAAGTGATTTGCTTTAATAAAGTGATTCTGCACAGTTACAATAATTTGCATTATGACATTACTTTTAAGATAATTAAGCATTTTCTACAAATACAAATACTAATGCAAACAATTATGTAATGATATTACATTAATGTTTGCTGTCTTCATTTATGTTGAATGACATTAACAGAAATATACAAATTTTATAACAATATAAAAGTAAACATTGTATACTACGTTGTACGGTCACATTTTAGGGGATCAACTCTCACTATTAACTAACTATTAGTAAGGTAATGGTTAAGTTTCTGTGATATAAAATTTGTTCATGGAGAATAAGGCATTAATATGTGCTTTGTAAGTAAGGGATAATGTACATCCAGCCGGTTGTTACTGCAGAATAACCCCCACCAGGGTGATCAGGACTTGTATCACACTGAAAGGGGTTATTCAGCGATACCAACCAGCTTATCAGCGATCTGCATATCGCACACCCGTACCCTTGGCAGAAATCTCGGACTGGGGGCACTTTAGCGACGGACCTCAAAGGGGCAGGGGCTCGAGACCCCCCCGCCTCCCTTGTGCACGCCACTGCTACCAAGAGTATAGGCCTAGTGCTGACTTCAGTTACATTTTTTATTTAAATTTGTGCATTTAGCAGACACTTTAATCCAAAGCGACTTACATTGCATTCTGGCTATCAGTTTTTACCTATAATGTGTTCCCGGGGAATCAAACCCCCAACCTTGCACTTGCTTGCTAACGCAATGCTCTACCAGCTGAACTACAGGAACGAGGATGAGCCTGCGTTATCAGCTTTTACCATTTGTCATCAAGGAATAAAAGTCCTCAGAATGTCACAACTGACAAGTCAGAATCAAGCATTATAATAAACAGCCAATGTGCTAATAATATGCATGCTAGTTAATAGAGAGAATTAGTCCTTAAAATAAAATGTTAACCCTGTACTATACAACAAAAGCAGGATGTTAGCATTCCATTCTGAGTCATTAAAAAAAAGAAGTATTTGAGTGCTCAGAAATAGAAACATGACAATTAATGGAAAATATATATTTATATATAATAATAAAATAGCTGAAGTACTGGAATTTATCATGGCATAATACTGGCAGCAATGTGGAACTGCATGGAAATGTTGTACCTTCCAAACAAATACAATTCCTCTCAGTTGTGATGTAACACAAAAGCATATAAAACTAACTGCAATTGAGCAGACAGTGTTAAACAGATGAGTCACTGTGCACATGCACAAGAAAAAGCCAGCTATAATGGAAAAAAGACATCACATTAGCTAAGTTCTGTGTTGTAACTCCTTTGCAGAACTAGTTATGCAGTAATCTTAGCAACAAAGTCATTTAATCAGAGGTACTAACTACTTCATGACAGTCAGTGTTATCCAATGACATATGAAGAGCTGTGACTACATTTTACTGGAGCCCTATTCTGCTAAGAAGTCCATGCAGTAAAGCCTAATGTATACTTTAAAAAGTGTATTACAATAATTACAATATGACAATATGACAATTTTGTTGAGTTTATAATGTTATAAATTTATCATAATGTAATATTTGTTATTACATTATGACCAAATATATATTTGATAGATAGATAGATAGATAGATAGATAGATAGATAGATAGATAGATAGATATAAGCTTGAGAAAAGTATTACCAACATTTTATTACAAAAATCAAGTCATCTTTATTTATATAGTGCTTTATACAAAACAGATTGTGTCAAAGCAACTAAACAACATTAATTAGGAAAACCGTGTGTCAATAATGAAAAATGTCAGTTAAAGGCAGTTCATCATTGAATTCAGTGATGTCTTCATTCAGCTCAGTTCAGTTTAAATTGTATCTGTGCAATCATTTGCAATCAAGTCAACGATATTGCTGTAAATAAAGTGTCCCCAACTAAACAAGCCAGAGGCAACATCAGCAAGAAACCCAAAACTCCATCGGTGACAGAATGGAGAAAAAAACCTTGAGCTTTTTTTCAGGCTCAGTTGGGGGCCAGTTCTCAATTCCAAGCTGCAGCAAAGTCAGATTGTGCAGAAGAATCATCTGTTTCCTGTGGTCTTGTCTTGGTGCTCCTCTGAGACAAGGTCTTTACAGGGGATCTGTATCTGGGGCTCTAGTTGTCCTGGTCTCCGCTGTCTTTCAGGGCAGTAGAGGTCCTTTCTAGGTGCTGATCCACCATCTGGTCTGGATACGTACTGGATCCGGGTGACTGCAGTGACCCTCTGATCTGGACACAGACTGGATCTGGTGGCTAGGGTGGCCTTGGAATAAGAGAGAAACAGAATAATATTAGCTTAGATGCCATTCTTCCAACGATGCAGCAAGTACAGGTGTTATGGGAAGTGTTTCAGGTTCCTGTTTACCTAATTAATGCAGCCTAAAAATCCTTTAATGGATTTGGATATTAAAAGCACTTTAGTATGTTATGTGTAAGCCAGGTTAAAAAGATGGGTCTTTAGTCTAGATTTAAACTGCTAGATTGTGTATGCCTCCTGGACAATGTTAGGTAGGTTATTCCAAAGTTTAGGCGCCAAATAGGAAAATGATATGCCGCCCGCAGTTGATTTTGATATTCTAGGTATTATTAAATTGCCAGAGTTTTAAGAACGAAGCGGACACAGAGGACTACAATGTAACAAGAGCTCGTTCAAATACTGAGGTGCTTTATAAGTAATAAGCAAGATTTTAAAATCTATACAATGTTTAATATGTAGCCAGTGTGGTGTTGAAAGAACCGGGCTAATATGATCAAACTTCCTGGTTCTAGTAAGAACTCTAGCTGCTGCTTTTTGGACTAGCTGTAGTTTGTTTACTAAGCGTGCAGAAAATCCACCCAATAAAGCATTACAATAATCTAACCTTGAGGTAATACACACTTGGATTAACTTTTCTGCATTTGACGTTGAGAGTATAGGTCGTAATTTAGATATATTTAGTTTTACAAATGCTAGAAACTTGGCTTTCTAAGGAAGGATTGCTATCAAATAGCACACCTAGGTTGCTAACTGATGACGAAGAATTGACAGAGCAGCCATCAAGTCTTTGACAGTATTCTAGGTTATTACATGAAGAGTTTTTAGGTCCTATAATTAATACCTTAATTTTTCTAATTGGTATATTTTGCTGGGTCGCAAATAAACATACAGCTGAGTGTCATCAGCATAACAGTGAAAGCTAACACCATGTTTCCTGATGATATCTCCCAAGGGTAACATGTAAAGTGTGAAGAGTAAGGGCCCTAGTACTGAGCCTTGAGGTACTCCATTATGCATTTGTGATCGATATGATACTGCTGATACTCCTCTTCATTCACTGCTACAAATTGATGGCAGTCATATAAGTATGATTTAAACCATGCTTATGCACTTCCATTTATGCCAACAAAGTTTTCTAGTCTATGCAAAAGAATGTTGTGGTCAATAGTGTAGAACTTTTGGCCAATGTGAATTCCCGTAGATGCTCTTACCGCACGCATGTTTGATATATTTGCTTACAGGCAAAGAAATAATAATAAAAAAAATAATAAAAATAATAAAATCAAAAGCAAGATCATGTAAACTGTTACCGGCTATTGTAATATCAGCATCAGGTAAGATTACTCACGTTCATATGTACTCCGTTACATAATGTTTTAATTACATATTTACCTTCATGAAAATTAAACATATGGTAGGTTTAGCCTACTACACAAAAAATAAAATAAAATAAAGGAAAACAATTTAAACTAAAAAAAACACACATTAACATGGTTTTGCTATGTTGGCCATTTAGTATTTATTGTGTAATAATACTAATTAATGGCAATCATTCTGAATGAATGCAAGGCACGCATACAGAGCGTGTGATATCTGTGACACCCAGATGCACAAATCAGACCCTCCCACCTCTGTAATAAACACAGAGATGTTAGTCACGTTTGAATTGGTAAATTAAATCGCAGACGTCAGGTGGTAAGAATCTTCAAAAGTAGTTTAGAAAACTAGTCCTGTCCGAATAGGGCTTTTGTCTACACACTCACAAATCTCGCTTTCTTTTTTGTCACTTGGTTCCCTCCTTACCTTCTTCTCATCTGTTTATAGCTGCTTCCCTTTTTTTTCAGCTGACTCACATGGACATGGAAGAAATGGTTACAAAAAGTTACGAAATCCTGAGACTCGGTCATTGTTTCTGTGGAAAAAGAGCTCTGCAGTTTCTTGTTCTGAGAGACCGGTGTCCCTTAGTATTGTCACAACTCGGGGTAAGAGTGATTGAGTGTTTCTCCATCTCAAACAGTGGACAGAGTGACGATGCAGAAATGGCAGATGGAGAATGGTCTTAGAACAGAAGGTCATGACAGTGACCGCAAAACATGACATAGAGGAACAGACGTTTGATTTGTCAAGCTAGAGGGTCATTTTGGTTAATCTCAATCTCTGTGTACATTTGATGATTTCCTCAAGTTTGCTTGCCTAGACAATTTTTGTCTGTGTGGTTTCTGGTAGCAATACAGCTAAACAGGCAGGAATCCATAACTCTGCAGATAGGTTATTCCCATGGAAAGTGCCTTTGCTGCTGAGCATGTGAGGGCACTGGTGAAGAAATAGCAGACTCTTGGAAGGTTAATTGGAGAGATAGATCTAATAAAGAGAAGAAAAGATCAAATTATCACCGGTCAACGCAAAGTCTGGTTTATCTGATATGTAAAATATCTTAGACATTCATCTCAGAAATTGTATTTATTTATTCCCTGGAAAACTTTAGACTAATCTAAGATGATTATTAAAGTGTATTAAGAGCACCAACCTTTAAAAAACAATATCAATAATTTGCTCTCAAAATAATTTGATATGAAATATTTAGTTTTATTATACAATATGTGACTTGTTAATTTTATTAGACAAGACATATGTAAACATAGATTTGGGTAGGGGGGGATAGGGAATGTCCAAACTCACACTGGCCCAAATTAGGATGCCTAACACCAACTTTATATAATTTCATTCTGAATTCTGAAAATAAAACTCAGCCTATTTCTCTCAAATGTTCATTTGTCATGCTGCAACAAGATCCGTAATTATCAAGCGACTGTAATTTTGCATAGCTGAGCAAAAGTCTTCATCTGTCTATAAATGTGTCATCTAATATTTGAAAGATTCAGTACAGTGCAACTGGAGTCAAATTAATGTGGTTGGATGCTGCACAAAGTGAGGTACAATGACATTATCTAGGTTTGTCACAACCAATTGAAAGGTATTACTTTAGCTAGACTAAAGTATTGACATGACAATTTAAAAACGTTTTAAAAATTACAGCATAGGGTTGTCCCCTGCCTCCTTTAAATCTGTCTCTAATAAACAGCATGTGAGATTATTATGGTCTGTTTCTTAGGAGAAAAATGCATAAGAAGGCACTTGAGCAACGACCTAAATTTGATCTTTAATTAACCTTATTGCTGTTGAGTACAAACGTTTGAGATTTTCCCAACATGGTTGTATTAAGGCAGTTTACATTTCAAGATAATAAAATAGCTGGCACTTCAAGGACAGAACTGGTATTGTCCTGCTCAGAGGCACATGATACAAATATAAGGCAGACCAGAGCCAGTTGTAACTAGAACGAGTAGATGACTTTATTCCATGGAAACGGTAACATACTGTCTTATAAATTCAGAATGTGCACATACCCACCCTTGAGCACACATCACTCACATGAGTGACCAAACCCGGTGAACAGAGGAAGAGGCAGGAAGTTCCTTCTTTCACTTCCAGTCATGCTGCATGTAAGTATCTGTCTGCAGGGTGGAGTTATGGAGCAGTGTCGACTGCGGTCAGAACAGGATATCAACCGCTGTCTGCGTGTAGACGGAGGGAAGAAATCGAGAAGGGAGGAGGTGAAGGAGAACGAGATTGGGGAATCAGTGGTTTGAAACCATGGAAATGTACAAAGTCAAAGTATTAAGAGCAGTTGCTGTAAATGTAAAAACAAACACAGCTCAATAATATTGTTTATTAGACCTAGGCAAAAGGCAATAATTTCAGTTTCAGAACAATCAATTTAACACATGTAATGTTCCATTTAACAGATAATTTCTAGTTCAATTAATTTTTTTTATTCTAATTTTTAAACCAACAAGACCACCAGTTAACATAATAATAACCCCCCACTCCACTCCTTTTTCAAGAGTTGATCTTTAAGTGGGGAAATGATACAATCAATGAAATCAGCTTCAGTTGCATCAACTACCTGTCATCTGGACTGGTGGCTCTGGAATAAACTAGCTGCATCCTAAAAATAATGTGGCATTTACTGATTTTGCCTGGTTCAGCAAAATGTACTTCACAGAACAAATTTGCGTACTTTGAAAAAATGGTCAATACATGCATGTGAATGTTAAAGGGTGTAAGCATGAGACAAATTATGTCTATCAATGTGTGTGTGTGTGTGTGTGTGTGTGTGTGTGTGTGTGTGTGTGTGTGTGTGTGTGTGTGTGTTGAATTGCAGTGGGCAGCTTGTGGTGGAACAGAAGGTCTCTGCATGGTGGGCAGTGTGGGCGGACTTCGGGAATCACCGTGAAAAACAATAACGAGCCAAGGACACTTCCCAAGCAGGGGTTCAAAGATATGTGAGTGTGTGAGAGAGAATGCTTGTGGAAGTTTTAACATATTGGTTGACAAAGTAAATTCTTTTCAGTTACAAACAACTGTTCTCCTCACTATCATCCCTCTGTATCATTTCTCAAATGCTCTGGCTGGGTGCCAGTTGAAGTGGACAAAATGGAGCACTCTGCTATGGCTTGTGGTGCCTTGTGCTGGCATTAATTTGCTTTCTGGCCCACGCAGACAACAATGCTTGAAAGTCATATTTGGACTGAATTTGGAGCCTAATGTGTTGTTGTTTTAGCAGTAGTTGATTTTGTTCCACTGAGTATAAATGAATCCCTTCTTATACTTTTAACACACATCCTCAGCCTTGAAAGTGTTTGATATGTTTGGCTTCAAAACAGTATTTCTCATCTTTCTGTATATACATCCCCTTCACACACTCAGAGGATGAGACAGAGGATGGTTTGTTAAATGTAGTGAGTTCGGTGGCAGTAGTTTGGGAATAGTAGCAGCAATTTGTTTTCAAAACGCTGATGAGATCCAGATGTTTGGACATGCTTCTGTTTGGGAGTCCAGAGAGCAAAGTAGAGAGCTTAAAACAAATCTGTCTCGAGAGTGGCGTGAGATCTGTCATTTTCTGGTTTGAGAAAAATGGGTTGCAGTCTTCGAAACCAGTTGGTGGTTAAGTGTGGATATTCACAGTTCAATCGGGGAAGAGCTATTGATTTACAAGTTCCTAGTAGGCACGTTGTATTGCCTTCTGAGTATTTTTACACTCTAAATGCCCTGTGTCTATGCATGTATGGGCAGTTAAATGCATGTGTGCTTGTATTTATGGGCATTTGTATAGGCATGTATGTGTGAAGATCCTCTGCTGTATGTTCACAACCTCGATATGGTATTAGCTTGCTCACCAACTTGCCAACTTCATGTTGTCATTGTTTGGTACAGGACAGCACTCCTTCCTTACACCTTATTTCTGGGCCAATTCGGACTAGGCCTGGCACTGCCAACCAGAACTGATTTCACTGCAACATGCTGGGATGAGATCACATGTCCCTCCACAGGACAAGCGGTTTGGAAAATGCATTAATAGAGATCACCTACATTGTAATTTGGTCACCTCAACTCAAAATATTGAGACATTGAGTCTAGAGGTCTATGTACAATTTATGATTCTAGACTTAAAAAACCATCCTTCACCACATAGTAGATCCAAATGGTTATCTACTGGATATGAAAGATACTTTAGTTTAAGCTGATCTTTTTCAATGACCTATCAATTACAGAGGCAATTCCATTAAAATAGCCTCAATAGTAAGATGGCGCACTCGACTGCCTCAGTGCTTGGATATTCAGTGTTTGTACTGTTTTCGTAAATTTTTCCTGTTTCTCAAATATGATTTTATTTATTTTTTTACCAGGGATGAACTGCTGAACATTCGGCAGAACACTCCTCAAAATCTTCTACCAGATTTTGATTATTCAGATGTTTTGCTGAACGTTGTATTTGGTGGAGCAGCGGTACTCATCAAACCCGGCGTGCTGGTGAAGCTCAGGCAGCGTGGATTTCGAATGACCTACCATCATCCCATTCGTCCATCTGTCGAATCTCCACTCTCTACCCAACAGGTCAAGTCAAGTCACCTTTATTTATATAGCACCTTAAACAAAAAAGATTGTGTCAAAGCAACTGAACAACTTTAATTAGGAAAACAGTGTGTCAATAATGCAAAATGACAGTTAAAGGCAGTTCATCATTGAATTCAGTGATGTCATCATCTCAGTTCTGTTTAAGTAGTATCTTCGCAATCATTTGCAATCAAGTCAACAATATCACTGTAAATTAAGTGTCCACAACTAAGCAACCCAGAGGCGACAGCGGCAAGGAACCAAAACTCCATCGGTGACAGAATGGAGGAAAATCCTTGGGAGAGACCAGGCTCAGTCAAGGGGCCAGTTTTCTTCTGACCAGACGAAACCAGCAGTTCAATTCCAGGTTGCAGCGAAGTCAAATTGTGCACAATAATTCCTCTGATCTGGATACAGACCGGATCAAGTGGCTACGGTGACCACGGATTAAGAGTGAAACAGACTAATATTAGCGTATATGCCATTCTTCTAATGATGTAGCAAGTACATCAGCTGTTATGGGAAGTGTTCCCAGTTCTGGTTCACCTAATTAATGCAGCCTAAAAATCCTTTAATGGATTTGGATATTAGAATCGTAGTCTTAACAAGCTGGACCTTAGCACACTCAAAACTGTGGAAGTGATTGTTGACCCCCAATCACCATCACGTACAGCACTTCAGTGACAGTGGAAACATTCAGGTTCCTGGCCATCATTATCTCTCAGGACTTGAAGTATGACAATAACATTAAGTCATTTCACATTGTGAAAAAGGCCCAGCAGAGGTTGTACTTCCTATGCTAGATGAGGAGTTCAACATGCCAAAGGAGCTGCTGAACAGTTCTAAATACATTGCTTCAAAGCAACTGAACAACATTCATTAGGAAAACAGTGTCTCAATAATGCAAAATGATAGTTAAATGCAGTTCATCATTGAATTCAGTTATGTCATCTCTGTTCAGTTTAAATAGTGCCTGTGCATTTATTTGCAATCAAGTCAATGATATCGCTGTAGATGAAGTGACCCCAACTAAGCAAGCCAGAGGCGACAGCGGCGACAGCGGCATAGAACCGAAACACCATCGGTGACAGAATGGAGAAAAAAACCTTGGGAGAAACCAGGCTCAGTTGGGGCCAGTTCTCCTCTGACCAGACGAAACCAGTAGTTCAATTCCAGGCTGCAGCAAAGTCAGATTGTGCAGAAGAATCATCTGTTTCCTGTGGTCTTGTCCTGTTGCTCCTCTGAGACAAGGTCTTTACAGGGGATCTGTATCTGGGGATCTAGTTGTCCTGGTCTATGCTGTCTTTCAGGAAAGTAAAGGTTTATGTGTAAACATGCCTGGGAATAAAGCTCATTAATAGTAGTTTTCAACTATGTTCCTGGGCCCCCTTAACTGTGCACATTTTATATGTCTCTCTAAGCAAAAACACCTTGTTCAGGTCATCCACTCATTAGGAGAGCCATAATATTGGTGTGTCACAATGGGCAGTTGTGGCGAGTGGGGCGGGGCCGAGAGGCGTGGGAACGAGGAGTGAGGCCAGGTGTAGTGATTGAAGATGAGCTGCACCTGCGCCCCACCGCCAGTATCGAGTCCCACGTAGGAGATGGAAGGATATAAAACTGGAGCGACGACCGTGAAGGACGAGAGAGGACCAGGCCTGGGATATTATTTTATGTGTTTGCTTTTATTTGTGCGCGTCAGTCGCCGTGAGGGGCTGACGCGCTGTTGTGTTTATTTTTGAATATTATTAAAATGCTTTTTGATTGTGCGCTGGTTCCCGCCTCCTTCTTCCCGATGAGTATGGAGTGAATATTGTTACAGCAGTGTTCTATGGTCCAGGTAAAAGGTTGAGTACCATTGGTTTATGCAATTGAACCACTATTACTTATATCCAATACACCCACAATGGTTAATCAATGTCTTCAGGAGACAGGTTAAAGCTAAACTCTGCAGGTGCAGGATTAGACATGCCAGATTTTGACCAGGCCTACAGTGATCCCATTCATTGTCCAAAAAAAAAAAAAAAAAAAAAGAGATGAATCTGTGTACTGTCAGCGATGTAACAGTGTCTGGTCTGTGTTCCCTAGGTGCCCACTAGTGGTCTTACTTCCCCATAAAACCACCCCACTGCAGGCACTACATTTCCCACACGCCTTGTCAGTTTCATCACTGTTAATTGCACACACTGTAATTGCACTCAGCTGTCCCCACTTTCCCCATTTACACCTGTACATATATACCCGGTTTGTTTCTATCAGTTTCATGGAGTCCTTGTTTTATTTCACCCTGCTTTCTCGTGTTCCCTAGTGTTTTTCTTGTTTCGGACTGCTTTTGTTTATATTGACCTCTTGCCTGTATGGACTACGATTTTTGGATTCTCCTAAGAAACACTGCAATTGGATCTCTCTGTTTGTGTGTAAGTTTGTGACAGAAGGACTCCAGCATGGAGGTGCAGAGGGGGAGGTTCTAGAACCTAATCAGCCTCCGTCAAAAGGGGAGTGAAGTGGGTGGTCTAGCTCAGATCTTTTGGACGATGGCAGTAGGGCTGGGGTATAATGATAATGTAACGACAGATAAAAGAGGAGGAAGCAATTGCAGGCGATCAGATGTAGTTTATTGAGAAAGAGAGTCCAGGATGTTGGCAATGGCAAGGAAGGTCTACGGTGGCGTGAGATGAGCTGGGTGGTGAAGTCGGCGGTGCAGGTGAAGGTGGTCAATGGTTGAAACCAGGAACAGACCGGAACACTGACACGAGGACGACAACACTTAATCCACTCCAGCGCACGAACACGGAAGACGGTAATCCAACTAGGACACGAAGACATGAGTGAGGATCTGACAACAGAGAGAGAGCGAGGTGAGTATAAGTAGCTGAGGTGTGATGAAGATCAGCTGGAGCGAGACAATCAACACCCAGGTGATGACAATCAACTAAACGAGCACATGGAGACAACGTAAGTACAAAAACAATCACAAAACATGACACGGAGGAAACACTGGATTTCCTACCGTGACAGTACCCTCTCCCCTAGGACGTCACCTGACGTTCCCAGCCTGCTTTACCTGTAGATTGTAATCATCTATAAGGTGGTGATCCAATATGTCCCGAGCAGGAACCCAGCTTCTCTCCTCCGGACCGTAACCTTCCCAATCCACCAAGTACTGAAAACCGCGTCCCCTCCGTCTAGAGTCCAGAATACGATTAACCGAATAGGTGGTCTCCCCATTAACGAGACGAGGCGGGGGGGGAACCGGAGCAGGCGGATTAAGACGGGAAGAAATCACCGATTTAATTTTGGACACGTGGAACACGGGATGAATCCTCCTGTACGCCGGAGGAAGGCTAAGACGCACGGTTACCGGATTAATAATCTTGGTAATAGAAAACGGGCCAATAAATTTGGGAGCAAGTTTGTTAGAAACGGAACGCATAGGAATATTCTGGGTAGAAAGCCACACTCTTTGACCGACGACGTAACGGGGAGGCTTCGACCGGTGGCGATCGGCCTTAGCCTTGGTGCGCGACCTAGCCTGGAGCAGAGCTCTGCGAGCTCTGGTCCAGGTGCGGTGACACCTCTGGACTAGTGCGTGTGCGGAGGGGACCGAAACCTCGGATTCCGTACTGACAAAATTAGGTGGTTGGTACCCTAAACTACACTTAAATGGAGACATGCCCGTAGATGACACTGGCAAAGAATTGTGTGCGTACTCCACAACTGAGAGTTGCTGACACCAGGACGAAGGATTATTGGAAACCAAACATCGCAAAACCCTCTCGACATCCTGATTGGCTCGTTCGGTTTGACCATTGCTCTGGGGATGGAACCCGGAAGAAAGACTAACAGTCGCTCCTAACAATTTACAAAATTCTCGCCAAAATTTGGACACAAATTGGGGACCCCTGTCAGAAACCACGTCTGTCGGGAGGCCATGTATGCGGAAGACGTGGTCAATGACAGCTACCGCTGTTTCCTTGGCTGAAGGTAATTTGGGCAAGGGAATAAAATGAGTCGCCTTCGAGAACCGGTCCACTACGGTTAAAATCACCGTATTGCCTCTAGAGGGCGGGAGGGCGGTGATAAAATCTAGCGAAATGTGGGACCAGGGTCTTGAAGGGACAGACAGCGGTAAGAGTAACCCATCTGGAGGTCGATTGGAAGTCTTACCAATAGCGCAAACTGAACAAGCCAAGACGAAATCGTGGACGTCACGAGCCATACCAGGCCACCAAAATCGTTGCTTGACTAGAAATCTAGTTCTACTAACCCCTGGGTGACAAGCAACACTGGAACAATGACCCCACTGGAGAACGTCTGACCGTAACCCCTCCGGCACAAACAATCGGTTCGGTGGGCAACGAGCCGGGGGCGTTACCCCTTCTAAGGCGGTCAACACCTTCGATTCGACCTCCCATCTGAGCGCGGAGATAATGATGGTCCCCGGTAAAATGGGCTCGGGAGTAGCAGTACGATCGGAACGCTCAAAAAGACGGGATAAAGCATCGGGTTTGATGTTTTTGGAACCCGGCCGGTAAGAAAGTGTAAAATCGAAACGACCGAAAAACAATGCCCACCGAGCCTGCCTGGAGTTAAGTCTTTTGGCGGTTCTAATGTATTCGAGATTCTTATGGTCCGTCCATACAATGAAAGGTACACCCGACCCCTCAAGCCAGTGACGCCATTCTTCCAGTGCAAGTTTGACTGCCAACAACTCTCGATTGCCAATGTCATAATTAACTTCTGCAGGAGATAAACGGTGAGAATAATACGCGCACGGATGCACCTTTCCGTCTGAGGATGCGCGTTGGGATAACACTGCTCCTACCCCCACCTCTGACGCGTCGACCTCCACTATGAATTGACGTGAGCGATCAGGGGTGACGAGAATGGGAGCTGAAACAAAGCAGCTTTTCAGTTTGACAAACGCAGCCTCAGCTGCGTCTGACCACCTGAACGTCAAACTAGGGGAGGTCAAGGCGGTCAGAGGAGCGGCTAGTTGGCTGAAATTGCGAATGAAACGCCGGTAAAAATTGGCGAACCCCAGAAATCTCTGCAGGGCCTTGCGAGACTCTGGGGATGGCCAATTTACCACAGCCTTAACCTTCTCAGGATCCATGCGAACACCCTCAGTCGAAATGATGTGTCCTAGAAAAGAAACAGACTGTGCATGAAAAACGCATTTCTCCGCCTTGACAAACAATCCATTCTCTAGCAACCGCAGAAGCACTCGTCGTACGTGTTGCACGTGTTCCTGGAGAGACGAAGAAAAAATCAATATGTCATCCAGGTAAACATATATGAACAGATCGACCATGTCTCGCAACACGTCATTAACGAGTGCTTGAAAGACTGCCGGCGAGTTGGTTAGCCCGAACGGCATAACGCAGTACTCAAAATGGCCTCTAGGGGTGTTAAAGGCAGTCTTCCACTCATCCCCCTCCCTGATGCGGACCAAATGATAAGCATTACATAAGTCCAATTTAGTGAAAACGGACGCTCCCTGCAACCTCTCAAAAGCTGAAGACATAAGCGGTAAAGGATAGGTATTCTTTACCGTTATGTTGTTCAGCCCTCGGTAGTCAATGCAAGGTCGCAAGGATCCGTCCTTCTTTCCCACAAAAAAGAACCCCGCCCCCGCTGGAGAAGAAGAAGGGCGGATAAACCCCGTTGCTAGAGAACTGGATATATATTTCTCCATGGCCGCCGTCTCTGGAATAGACAAAGAATATAACTTGCCCTTAGGCGGAGAAGTACCTGGCAATAACTCTATCGCACAGTCATAGGGACGATGAGGAGGAAGAGAATCAGCACGAGACTTACTGAACACCTCCTTCAGGTCGTGGTACTCCGCGGGCACGCTAGCCAAATCCACTGCTTCCCCCTGAAACACAGACTCAGAAACATTAACACCAGCAGACAAAAGACAAGACAAATGACATTCCTCGCTCCAGCTAACCACAGATCCAAGGCGCCAATTGATCCTGGGGTTGTGTTTATGAAGCCAGGTGTGACCGAGAACGATGGGGGATTGAGGTGAGTCCGTGATGTAAAATGATATCTCCTCAGTATGGTTGCCAGATGTGGTGAGGGAAACAGGTAAGGTGGTCTGAGTGATGACTGGTAGTCTGTGTCCGTTGAGAGCAAAGGGTGCAATGGGGTGTTTGAGGGAGGTGAGAGGAATGTTAAGCTTACAAGCGAACTTGAAGTCCATGAAATTACCCTCTGCCCCAGAATCCAGCAAGGCGTGATGCTCGAGTGCGTGGGTGGACCACCGTAGACTCACCGGAAGGAGTGTCGATGTAGATGAGGTCTTCCTGGCAGAGATCCCACCCGATAGTAGCCTCCGTTTTACTATCGGGCTTGGTCTTTTACCGGACAACGCTGGATGTGATGTTCTTGACTGCCGCAGTATAAACATAGTCCCAGGGATCTCCGCCTGATCCTCTCCTCCCGGGAGAGCCGAGCTCGCCCCACCTGCATGGGTTCATGATCTCCCGGTGGGCTGACCGCAACATCTGAGCGCTGATACTGAGCCTCCGGTCTGTTCGCGAGAACTGTTCTCCCCCTCCGTCTGGTGGCTTGATCGAGTCGATTGTCAACTCTGATGGTGAGGTCAATCAGACTATTGAGAGAAGTGGGGAGCTCGACGGCGCGGATCTCCTGTTGGATGCGGTCAGCCAACCCATGCAGGAAGTGATCCCACTGCGCCTCTTCGTTCCACTTACACTCCGCCGCCAGGGTGCGGAACTCAATCGAGTAATCGGAGACGGACCTTTCCCCCTGACGTAGGTCCGTGAGAAGGCGAGCCGCTTCCCTCCCGGCGACGGAGCGGTCGAAGACCCGTCTCATCTCTTCCGAAAGGGCGTGGAACGAGGCACAGCAGCTGTCTTGGTTCTCCCACACCGCCGTCCCCCAGAGGGCAGCCCTTCCCGTAAGTAGTGATAAGACGAATGCCACCTTCATTTCCTCGGTGTAGAACGTGCGGGGCTGCATGGCGAAGTGCAGAGAACAATGAGACAGAAATGATCGACAGAACTCTGGCTCACCCGCATATTTCTCCGGGATGGGGAGGCGTGGTTCGGGCTGGGAAATCCCCCCGGAGACGATCGGCGGTGTGGGTGGCGTGGGAGGCGCAGCGGGTGACGGTTGTTGTTGGTGTTGCGTCTGGAGAGCGAGCTCGGACACCTTCGTCACCATTGCTTGGAAGGCTCGACCCATCTCATCTATCGCCTTGTCTTGGCGATCCATACGACCCACAGCTCGTTGCAGAAATTCTTCCAGATGAGATGGGGAGCGGTCGCCTGCTGCTTCCATGATGGTCAGATCCTTCTGTAACGACAGATAAAAGAGGAGGAAGCAATTGCAGGCGATCAGATGTAGTTTATTGAGAAAGAGAGTCCAGGATGTTGGCAATGGCAAGGAAGGTCTACGGTGGCGTGAGATGAGCTGGGTGGTGAAGTCGGCGGTGCAGGTGAAGGTGGTCAATGGTTGAAACCAGGAACAGACCGGAACACTGACACGAGGACGACAACACTTAATCCACTCCAGCACACGAACACGGAAGACGGTAATCCAACTAGGACACGAAGACATGAGTGAGGATCTGACAACAGAGAGAGAGCGAGGTGAGTATAAGTAGCTGAGGTGTGATGAAGATCAGCTGGAGCGAGACAATCAACACCCAGGTGATGACAATCAACTAAACGAGCACATGGAGACAACGTAAGTACAAAAACAATCACAAAACATGACACGGAGGAAACACTGGATTTCCTACCGTGACAGATAAGGCACTTAAAGACTTATTCAACACCTGCCTGGATGACCCTGTGCCTGAGCGGGATATGACGGGGCTGGAGATCCTGGACTTCTGAGGGTTCACCAGTTACCTACACCATCATTCAAAATGGGATACACTGACCACATCCGACTCTCCAGACACGATGGCCGACTCTATGCCGCTGTCTCCAGAAAAGATGGCCGCCAGCCCAGAACCACTGCCCAAGATGGCCTTCCACCCAGCGCCACTGCACAAGATGGCAGCCACAGTGAACTCTCCAGAGCAAGGTCCCCGTTGACCCTCCAGAGTCGAGTCAGTCCCCCGATGTCACCTTACTCATGGGTGAGTCTTCTAGTTAGCTCCTATCAATTAAAAAATGCTGCTTGATATACAGACTTGAAAGTCCTTCATCTGTTTTAGCTGTTGTTCCAGGCTCTTTTCTTTTAACTTCTTTGAGTTATTTCTTGTAGGCAATAAGTAACCTAAGGAAATAAATCCTACTTAAAGAATTTTACACAATTTTACTGGGGAATTGTGTAGACCAACAAATTATTAATTTATATGTGAGTTTGGAGGTCATAATTACAGCTTTATGTGTTAAGCGTTTTATTTTTGTGCTCCCCTACAAAGGAATACAGGAGGCCACTACTGCAACAATAGGAAGAACAGAGAATGTTCATTAGTTGTGTATTTAAGTTCATATGGATCTGTTAATTAGAAAGGTATTTCCTGGCAATTACAACTTATTCTATATGAGAAATCCATACATACAGTATCTTTTACCATCATTTGTTCAGTCGTTGTTCACAGACAAATTCCTGCATTGCATTTCTATCATTATTATGGAGTCACATGCACTCAATTTGTAATTGCAATGATTTTGTCATAGCTTGCATTACACTCAACAATGCTTTTAAAAGGGTTAAAAATTGTCAGGGGATTGAAGCAGCATAAATTCCAGACCAGATTTATCCCAAGATGGGATAACAAATATTTTTTTTTTTCTTGGCTTACAATGCCTGTCAATTAAAAAATAAATATTTAGTTATTTTTCTGCTTTCACTGAGCCCTAATTTCTTCGAGAGGAATTGAAATGTGCAGATTGGGATGTTGGTATATGATTAGGCATCATAGAGATAGTCATTTGCTCCCAAAATGTGAGGAGTATGCATCTGTTGAGGTTGGCGGTTAGTCGTTAAAACAAGCATGGTGTAATTAAAGAATAACACCGAGGAGTAAATGTAGTGGGAGATGATGAAGAAGTGATATAGAAGTAGCATCTCCATCAGATGAGTTTGGCTGTACAGCCATCCAAAGAAATAAGAGCAGGTTTTTTTGTTGCCCCTTTGAGGCCTAGAATGTGGGACTCCTACATCACGTCCTTGTGCTCTGCACACTGCTATCTTATGAGTAGATCTGTACATACATATAGGGGTAAAGGGAATTCCAGAAGAGGATGGAAGAGGGCAATAAAGTACAGGTAAATGTCACCGCATAAAATTAGTAAATTGTTGGTAATGGCCAGCTGCCACATAAATATACATTAAAACAAAATTAAAAAAAAGGCACCTCTCACTGAAAAAACAAAACAAAAAACCTTGTTCTGTCTGATCGGGGGCCTAACTCATTCAGCACTTTGGCTTTCTGTTTGTATGCCATATTATGGGCATACAAGTAACTGTGAAAACCACACGTGTTTTTGCCTGTTGAGGCAGTCAAACTATGGGCCAGCAGCTGAGAACTCTGCGTTTTACATTACTCACTACACTTATTCATTACACACTTCAGCTGTGCGAGAAGCTGCACCGTGACTACATTCACTGAATTCCTGTTAGCATGAATTACATGATGATGGAATTATTTCAAACATATTATGCAAAAAGAAAAAACGTTTGCCTTTTCTGTGTAGCTGGTTTCTGTCTGTTGGTTATCGTTTTCCCCCCTTATGGTGTTGTTTTGCTAAGTGTTTGCTGAATGCTTCCCTGGAGAGTCTTTAGGGTATTTTTTGTGCCTGTGGAGTATTTACTCAGAGATTGTGTGCATACGCTTGGTTGTGTAACTGCACACCCTCCACAGCTGTCAGATACTTGCAACGTTAGCCTGCAGAACAGAGGGAAAATCACCTCTCCTAAATGCCATCGAGATGTTGAGTCAGTGTTGTGCAATAACAAACCTTGAGTCCCCTAAACAGACTCATTTTCTCTACTTCTCACTTTCTCGGTTTCCCTTCAAGGGTGATTGCCTGTTAGAAAGACTGCTGCCTACAGTGGCATGCATGTGCCAGTGTTTGGAAATGTGCTGTAAGGTTTTATAGGGGTAACATGTTTTGAAAACTGTCTGTCAAGGAAAATATAGTCCACTTCAGCAAACACTTCAAATATGACTTAAAACCACTCAAAGAGGCCCCAATTGTCTCTCAAGGGAGCACACATATCCATAATAATATGCATTTGACACGGTTAGTGCCTTTCTCACTCTCATGTCAACACAACTGGAGGTATTTAGGTCATTTTAACCTGACAGATAGTTAGTGTTGGGGAAGTTACATTTAAAATTAGACAAGCTACTTGCATCATTAAACTACTCTTATTAACAAAAAACAAAACAAAAACAAAAAAAAAAAAAACACCCGAGAAAGTCTGCAATATTTTTTCTTGTCGTATTAAAATGAATCTTAACTTTAGTCATAGTTAAACATAACACTTTAAAATAAAACGTTATACGGTTGTATGTAAATAATATCTATAATATAACCTCGAGCAGATCTAGGCAGGTGGTGCTGGGGAAGGTGGAGAGTTCCCATGACACGCTGCAATGAACTGATTTGATACAAGTCAGAAATAAATGGGTTATGTAGATAGGAACAAACAATGATTGGATGAGCAATCAGCTTTAAGTAAACCAATCAGCTGCTCGGAAGAGTTTCATGACTGAACTATATGTGAAGAGTTTGGTTCCAAAACGCAATAAATCCATTTTGATTAATTTGAGTTAAAATGTGTTTTCTTAATCAAGAAAGTGGCAAGATGTAAACCACTATTTTCTGTTTCAAACGTTCACATATCATTTTTAGGTTATACTAACATTAAAAATTAAAATCCAGTTTCAAAAATTTTCTAATTTTCAAAGATTTATTATGAAACTTAATTTTCCGCCCGGAATTCAATAAATCTGATACTACTTTTTTTTTTTTTTTTTTTTTGTCAAAGTGCAACAAATCCATTTTAATCAATATGAAAGTTATTTTTCATATAAACTGATGAAAATACACAACATATTAAGATCCACATGACAACCTATGAACTTGGTCAATACTAATCTTTATATACAGGCACTGTACTAAGAACACATTAGTTAGTCATTACTTCCAAAATTAATTAAACGTGTCATCTTGTTAATGCTATAAATTAATTACAGCAATAAAATAAAATTTTAACATGAACAACATCACATTAGACCACATAAATTGACATTTACTTGCATTCAACTTCCAAAAGTGCATTCATCTTTGCCATGTTACATTCATTTAGTTGACTAGTGCTATGTGTTGTATTAATAAAACACTAACGCTGACAAGCTATGCAATATTGCGTTCATAACCAAATGCGATCCATCTAATGAATGTGATATACTGTAGCATAGCTTGTCAGTGATCTACAGCTCTGTGTATTAAAATAAGAATTTCCATCTGAAAGCACGTGATGGAGATTCACCGGTACTATATTTCACAGAACTGGCTTTAATGGACAGATGCACATGACTTTCACACATGTGATTTATTGTGCTGCCCTTGTTTGTTGATCACAACGTACAAAGTAGATGAGTAAAACTAGGATGTGGGTGTATTCAGAGTGCCACCATTACTGCCCGAAGTGTGTGGAATTGTGTGCTGTAATTGGTTGTCATTATTTACAGTGCGTGGAATGGTGCGCTGTGATTAGTTGAGCGGATATATCGCATTCTGCAAAAAAGAGGGACTGGCGCTTGTCGGGGTTTGAAAAAAAAAAAAAAAAGGGATAAAACGTGTCCAAATAACTCTGCGAATATTGCATTTTGCTTAATTTTAAAAATGATTTCTCAGTGCCGACAAAATGCAATACTGCTTTTGGCAGAAATTATTAGTATTAATATATATTTTTAAAGAATTTATCCTTTTTTTTTTTTTTTTTTTTTTTTTTTTTTGGAACCAACACTTCATATTTTAACCATAGGAGGGGATGTAGATTAGTAAGAGTGACTGGAAGGATTATGTTCTATTTCTGTTCTATTATGCAAGCATCAATGTCTTGCACTTGATGTGATCCGTAACTGGTAACAAGTGCAAGGAGATAAAGAGAGGTGTGGTGTGGGCCTTTTGGGCTTGTTGAAGACCAGTTGTGCCGCTGCATTCTGAATCATTTGTAGAGGTATGATTGTGAATGATAGAAGTCCAGCCAGAAGAGCATTGCAGTAGTCCAGCATAGAAGTGACAAATCACTGGACAAGAAGTTGTGTGCCGTTAGGAAGTGACTGATCTTTCTGATGTTGTGCAATGCAAGCCTGTATGATTCAGCGGTTTTTGCAATGTGGTCACCAAGATATCTGACCAAAGTTAATGGGGTAATTGTTGATGGACAGACGTTTGCTACTGCTCCTGTATTGAAATACTACATTTTAATTGGGCAGGCTGCACTTTTTTTATTATTTTAAGTTAAAAAATACATTGCTATTGTCAATGATTTTAGTTAGTTACGCCAGGGCTGCAACTATTCTCAGTGTAACAACATTTTCTAATGTAACATTATTCAAATGGATGGCCTCCGAGTGGCTCTCAACCAAAAAGGAGCTGTGTGAATCTGTCGCAGGTGGGCCTGTACTGTTGTACATTTTTACTGTGGTGGTTTACCCCAGTCGAACCTCTGGCTGGCAGGAAATGTTAACAGATGGCATGTATGCAAGTATTGTGAATACTCAAGGAATAATCCAACGTATAAGAGTAATTTACTCTGCCTTACATTCTAGAACGATCATCCATATGCAAACTAATACTGTACACGAGGACATATTTATTTATGATGCATTGAAAATGAAAGAATAAATCTTAAGTGAATGAGTGAAAAGACTTTGGTTTACCTCAAAGTACTCATGTGTGGCATTGGCTCCTTTCCTGACTGAGGTAGAGGAATTCTTCAGGAAAGCAGCTCTGCAGGCTGGATCAGCCTCAAACCACCTTCATTACGCAGTCTAGACAAGACCTCCAGGAACCCCACTGACAGGCTCCTTCCATCCCAACCGAACCTAACCCTCACCCCACCGACCTATCCCACTACATCTCCCTCCAATCACATCTCACCCCAAAAAGGTCAGGAGCTGGAGGAAGCCAGTTTTGTCCCAAAATATAGAATTTTTGATATTGGGAAGCAGGTGACTCAGATGACAAGCTGATAATGTCATTGCGTGTTAAAATGTTGGCCCATGATGCCCCTCTGGCACATTTGTGAGACACATTGGCTCTTTTCCAAACCCTAGTGAGCTGCCTATGTGGGCTGTATTTTATGGCATTATTGGTGCACTCCCAGCATGAAAGCTGTTCCAAAAGGTAAGCAGCATGATAAGATCATTTCTTTTGTGCCAACTTTAAAGGCAACTACATGTCAGCTAACTCTCATTAGAGCATGTGTAGACTGTAAGGTTAGGGTAAGTAGTATAAGTTGGCATACTTGCAAAATTACTAGCGACCACCAGAATAAAGTGTTAGTACTGTAGATATTGAGCAGATGGTCTACTAATACTCAAATGACTACTAGAAGACATGTAGTTGTAAAATTATTCATAGTTAGCTGAATGCCTAAAGTGGACTATCAAAATATAAAAAATAAAATAAAAATAAATATTATTATTTTTAATTGATTAACATTTCTATAACTAGTTTTACTACAAATACCAAGGTTTAACTATGCATTTTTTTTTGTTTTTTGTTTTAAAACCATGGCTATTTTTTGTAATGGGTTTGAGATTTAGAATATTGTATTATTAGTGTCTCACAATCATTCAAAAATTGATTTGAAACTGAATTCTAAATTTCAGTTAGAACTCAACATTAATTGGATACTTGTCACTTGTCTCCTTTAGTAACTGTTTTGCTTGTGGCTATTTCAAAACATTAACTTAACTACTTCAAATTATTCAAAGTAACTTTCACAAAATTGAAATGTGATGATTATTGAGACTATGAATGTGCTGCGTCAGAAAGCAATAAATAATGTGTTTAGCAATCACCTTATGTATGCACATATTGTGTACCTTTAATATTATACAATACGATAACACAAACCTGGGTCTGGGAAACTTGGTTCCATTTTTACATACACAGTGACAAGCATTTGCTGAGACATGATAGTCATAGTTTCTGTCTAATTACGAAACCACCAAAACTTTACCCTTTTGCCATGCACATCGCTTTCCATTCTGACTACTAGTGTCTGTGTGTTTTCATAATGCTACATGAAAGTGTCTTTCCACAATTCCACAGAAAGATATCTCGGAGAACACCCCAAAATACTGTATGTTGTGGAGACAGCATAGACTGGAGAGGTGAATAGGTGCATTAAAAAAAGCAAAAGAGAGAAGTGTGCTAGAGAGCGTGTGTGTGTGATTTGACAATGAATTCCAGTGTGATAACAAGTAACAGCTGCTGGCGTCTCAGTGGCCCTGCTCTCTATGAGTGTGTGTGTGTTTGTGTGTGTGTGGTTGAAGCTGTGGAGAAACCTTAAACACACATAATGTTCCAGAATGTAGATATGGGCCTGGAATTTGACCCATTATCCGAAACCTGAACCCTGCTAATGTAAAATGGCCCTGCCTTTAAAGTCAACATGCTGAAAAAAAACTACTATTCAAAGAAAACTGGCCAAATTGAATGAATTCACTTTGATATCAAATGCTTATTAATAAATTATTATTATATAAATCGAATATGTGCTTTTTAACTGGACCTTCTGTGGTCCTAATTGGACTTGTGGAAAGTTTTTGTCTAATTGATAGGCTAGTGTTGAATCTTGACACTTGAACCAGTCTGGATTAGCTAAAGCCTCTTAAGCAACATATGCACTACCTGGGTCAAACAACACAGGCATGATTTATTTACCAAATCATTGCCTCAAGCATTAGAAACAAACCTGGTTATTCTAGTTATTCTTCATTTAGCAAACCCTTTCATCCACAGAAACCAACCTTACACTTTTACTCTGGTTACCCTAGAGCAACTAGAGACTGACAGTGAAGTATGTTCTTGGGTTCGTTCTCCAGATTCCATAATGTCATCTGTCTAGTTGGAGTTGAGGCGTTCCTGTCCACATTCACTTTGGCTGGCAGATGTTCTTCCCTCACCACCCAGGAGTTTGAGATTATCTGCTTCATCTTCCTTGGGGAAGGAACCTTCTGGGGTTCTTGTTGAAATAAATGATGATCAGGGTGCGGATGAACTTCATCTTGTCCAGTTGGCCTCTTCCATGCCAGGAGCATAGGTTGGTGGTGAAGAGGTTTCAGTATTTTATGGCCCTGGTCATTCCCCACTTTGTCACTGAACTGTTACTGTTGATGACTGATGCATTAGCTAATGAATACTACTTCAAGGAGACTGGAAAAACACCTGCCCCAGGACCTGCCAAGGTCACCGTTCCTCCAGACTCCATGAGAGCTGACCTGATGTGGTTAGGCAAGATAACACTCCGGCTGCTCGTTGGGTTTACTGTGCTTTCTCTTAAGCTTGAGGAATGATGAGCCAGATTATGTTTTTATTGTTTTGAGTCATATTGTAGAGGGTCGGTGGTCCAAAATCTTTTATTTTGAACCTTCTGTTCTATTAAGAGAATCCGCGAATGCATCACAGATTCTACAAAAATCTTAAGCAGCACAATTGCATTTAACAATAATTAATTAAAAATAATCAAATCATCATGGTAGAATGATTTCTGATGGATCATGTGACACTGAAGACTGCAGTAATGATGCTAATAATTCAGCTTTAATCACATAAATATTTTTACGTTTTACAATAGATTTAAATAGAGAACACTTATTTTAAATTATAATAATATTTCACAATATAGCTTTTTTATTTATTATTTTTTTTTACTGCATTTTTGATCAAATAAATGCAGCCTTGGTCTAAAATAATTTAAAAACATTAAGAAAATCTTACCAATGCCAAACTTTTAAATAGTAGTGTATATCACTATTATATTTATTTTGTTTTAATGAGATTTAATGGAGATATTTTTATATTTATTTTTTCTGAGTGTATATTTACTGCTGTACAAATATTATGACATGTTTCTACCCCAAGGGAATATTAGCCTATTAGCCACAATGTTTTCTACCACAGGAACAATTAGTATATATTTATTTATCAAATTTAAAACACAATTATACAATATGCTAATTAAATAATCCTGGATACAACACATTAAAAAGTATGAATTAAAACCAGATATATTAAGTCATGGATATAAAGCAAACAGATTTCCAGATATGCGACTGCCATAAGGAGCTACTTTAGCTCTATAATTAGAAGGTGTTCTCTCGCTGCCTAGAAGAGGAGGACAACTAGGGCCGGACTTGGGCTAAAATTCAGCCCATCTGTCCCACACGTTCCCCCATACAAGTTTGGCTTAGGGCAACAGGAATAAATAAATTGGATTGAACCAAATAACATATACTGCAAATACATTTAACAATAGTAATATTCCCTTAAATGACATGCTCTTAATTACTGAATTTATTAACAATTAAATTCTCATTTGTTTTTGTTTTTTCCCTAATGAAACTCTAAACTGTAATTCTAGAATTCAGAGTTAGCCTAACTGCAGTATTAGTAAGATCATGAATCAGGCAAAAACCAAGCTGCTCATTTACATGGTTTTGGTTTCTGTAAGAACAACCAAAAATGGAAGAAGGGGAGGAAATAAACTATAGTGTTTGTAACGAAGAAGAGACTGTAACTTTCATGTCATCTCATTCCACTTCACATCTACGAAATACACCGAAACATTCAGTGTCAATGTTGGTGATTCATCTTTGTTCAGAGTGATCAGTGTTCAGAACTGCTGGTCAGCTGTAACATTCTTGATTTTATTTATCCTCATTGTCCACATTCTTTAGCTCCATATGATGGTCTCTAGAGTGGCCAATGACATTTTTCTGCATCTGCATCATTTTTTCCAGGTTTCTTGTTTTGCTTTGTATGTCTGGCTCTCTTTTGCACGGCATGCACATCTTTGTCTTGATCTCAGATGGTCGGCACCTGTGTTTTGGCTGCTTCAGCTGCTCTTCAAATATCAATGACTTCCTCTACTGTAAGGCTGGAGACTCTTATTTCAGAGGTTAATCATTAATCCAGATTCTCCCTGATCATGCCATTCTCTGCAGTCTTTACAGTTTTCTTTTTGCTCAGTCACATGTTCATCTGTGGTAACAGAATAAGTAACAGCATGAGCTCTTATTCTTTGAGCTCCTCAAACATAACCAGATCCCAGCCATTGTTGTATATACTTAAATATAAAAACAGGGGGCACAGAGAGGATGCAGAAGGTTTGGGTGAAAAATGTTTTAATTAGGGTTGTCGATTTAAACATGTTTATTTAATTTACTAGTTATGAAAAAAAAAAAAAAAAAAAAAATCAATGTTAACATTTAACGCACCTGCCCTGCCCCAGTCTTATGTAGGACCTCTTTCATTTAATGTGGTTGACTTGTGATGAATATGATGCAGGACAACAACTCAGTGCATGATGAAGCCTATAGAATGCAGTTTTGTGCCCCTAAGATTCAAGAGATTGAGTTTTTCTCTTGTATTTACATCTAATGATATTTTTAAGCAATATCACACAGGGATTGTTTGAGGCTGTTGTAATCTATAAATTTATGGCCCGGTTTCACAAACATGGCTTAGCTTAAGATAGGACTAGGCCATACTTCAATTAGGACTTTAAAGTGATTTTTTTTTTTTTTTTATAAACATGCCTTAGAAAAAAAAAAAAAAACACACACAAACTGATATGTGCAAGTTTCTTTCAGCTAAAACTGCTCAGATTTACATTTTAATCGGGGACCAGGCTTAACTCTAGTCTGTGAAACCAGGGCTATGTGAAATAAATTTGATGTTGAATCAAATAAAATGTTTCTTTCTTAAGATGCTTCTTGTAATGATTATTTCATGGTTTTCTAATTTAACACAATAATGGATTCAAATTATCCTTTGGTGTAATTTCTCAGTCAATTTCAATGTGTGATTAATTATATTAGTTATTTGCCACATTGTGGAATTAATTATATATATATATATATATATATATATATATATATATATATATATATATATATATATATATATATATATATATATATATATATATATATGTGTGTGTGTAATTGCTTGACTGCCCTAGTTTTAATGTTAGAAATAATTATTTAATGCCTACCATGACTGCATTTATTTGATTAAGCAAAAAAAAAAAAAAAAAAAAAAAAATCCAATTGTGATATATTATTGCAGTTTAAAAAAAGTGTTCTGTTTTAATTTATTTTAAAATCCTATTCATTCCCATGTTTTCAAAAATGAGTTTTCAGTGTCACATGCCTTCAAAAAATATATGCATCAGTACAGAAATAGAAATTTAAATTATCAATTAATGCAGTAAATTGATTAATAAATTGAGTTGATGCATGGATATTTTTGTATGTGTGTGTTTATGTATGTGTGTATATGTGTATATATATATATATATATATATATATATATATATATATATATATATAGAAAAAAAAAAGAAATAAAAATAAAAGTATTACCTGCTAGAAAAATAAAATGTATAAAAAATAAACATTGTCCCAATCTCTGCAATGTGCACACTCCATAAAGCACTGTCAGGAAGTTATAGACTTACTGCTTTCTTTCTTTAAGAACTCTCACCATTCTGAAAACATCTGTTTGCACAGAGGGCCTTTCTGGGCTGGAGAAGAGTGTTTAACATGTCACGCTGACTGCAACAGGTTCCCGTGAGAGCCCTTGAGAGGGTCAGAGGGGTAATTGGTTAATTTGTACATGATCAGGATCAGATGCCTGCCTCTGGTTGATTTAAAGGTCGGAAAGAAATAAAGAATAGATTAACTGTGAATACAAAATTAAAGCAATTCACGTTTTGACATCATTCAAACTCACCACCATGTTGTTCCAGTTTGTGGTCATGTTTCCCAAACTTAAAGATGTGTTTCATTGAACTCAACCACTGAAAGGTGTTGAATGATACTGATGCACGAAGCTGATCTAACTGATAGGATGTGTCCATCTACGTGGTTGCCAGAGCACATGGTTCCCATCATATGCAGACATCATGTTGAGAAAACCCAGTGCAGAATCAAAAAGATTTAAGAACGAAAGCTCTTAATACTGGAGCAGATTCTGCTCTCAGTTTGGTTGTTCGAGCGCTCACAGGAAATGCCAGGGCCCGAGACAGCAGTCATAACATGCCTCTTCAGAACGCTGTTATGAAGGGATACGGGAGAGCTGCACAGGGTAAAAGTGTGTGTGTGTGTGTGTATGATGATGATGATGATACACTGTATGTGTGTGACTTAATGCTCGCTCGGTGACAACACCGCAGGCATCTGGCTCATGTACAGGCTCTCAACTTCCCTTTCTCACTTTTCTTTTTTTCTTTCCGTTTAAACCCGGCCCCTATACTGTCCTTATTCTTCAACTGCAATAGTTAAAACAGTAATACTGTGAAATATCATTACAATTTCAAATAGCGGTTTTCTATTTGAATAAATGATAATTTATTTTATTTCTGTGATCAAAGCTGTATTTTCTGCATCATTACTCCAGTCTTCAGTGTCACATGATCTTCAGAAATCATTCTAATATGATGATTTGCTGTTTAAGAAACATTTATTGGTATTTACCATTTATTATGTTTAAATCAGCCTTTTTTTTTTTTTACTGAAACAATACCATTCAAATGTTTGGGGTCAGTAAGATTTAATATATGTGAATTAGAATGCTCAAAAGTGACAGAAAATACTTCTATGATGTTTATATATATATATATATATATATATATATATATATATATATATATATATATATATAATATTGTTATTATGGTATCGGTTGCTTCTTTTAAGCTAACAGGAAGGAAAACATCCAACATCAAATGGAACATAAATTTCCACTGGTCTGAAATCAAACGCTGAGAATGGCCTCCTCACTTCAGAAGTCCAGCACACCCTACTCCCCTGAACAACTTCCTTATACCCCTTTGCCCTGCCTCTCATGCCTAACTGTCTCCAACACCCCCAATCCCTGTTCCTCTTCGTCTATGACCTCCTCCAGATTCTCTAATGACGACATTGCTTCATTAGTTGCCCAACAAAGATGTTCCCTCTCTCTCTCTCTCTGTCAAATACACTCAACCTTTCCCTGCTTTCTGCTGTTTTTACAGGCCTGTGGTACCTCTTTATTTTACTGCAGCACACAGTAGTCAAACACAGCTCAGATGAGGTCTCAAAAATCTGGATTCAATATACAGGGTGGGTGCCAATCCTGTCTCTTTCAGAGCCGTGAATGGGACAACCAGGAGAAAAACAAACATTTTCCAAAGAAAACCAACTGGAAACTGCACATGTATAGCACCTAAGAGAAGATCAACTCCAGTCATCAACATGTCTAACCAGGTGCAGAGTCATACGATTTCCCAATAAATGCAGAAAATTCATGTGTAAAAATAAAATTTGTTAGTAACTGGACTGGTTAGTAACTGTTTCCATCATGTTAAACCCAGTATGTCACATAGTAGGTAGCTCCACCCACAGTGAACTCTCATTGGTTGAAAATCCTCATAGCTGTCTAACATAAAATGTTCTGACTGGCAACAATTTTTGTCCCGCAGAATTTTGATTTTTAGATTTCTTCAATACACTGAAATCAAGAAAAGCAGCACACCTGGTGGAGTACTGAATATTGGGCAAATGTTTGGTGCTCAGATTTCAAACCATTTTCACCCTAACTGTGACTTTTTGAAGCCCAACTAATGAATTGTGGCCAGTTCACATGATGTATCTGTATATGAGAGTTGTTGCCTTGATTAGAGCAGGACTTTTTACTTTTTTAAAGGGGTCATGAACTGCCTTTTTTATTATTTTTTGTTCTCAGATTCCACTTATAATGTTATCAAGATTTTTACCTAAAAATACATGATAATTTAGAAGCTGTATTCTGTCCTGTTTTCACTCTGTTTGAATAGTTAAGGCGGATTGTCGACTCAGAAGTAAACACCCAGTGCTGTGATTGGCTAACAGTTGTGTATGTGTGACAGCCTACAGACTTCACAGATGGACGCTGATGTGATTTTGGTTAAAAACACATGAATACTCAGTACATATCAAACGATCTGTATTAACAGAGAAAGCAATAGTGATCATATAATAAAACAAAAAAAGTTGCACACACTTGGGTGGAGTGACATTACTGTCAGATCCAATATAGTCGCATAGCATCGTCTTTTAGTTTCAATTTTTTTGAAAAATACTCATTGTTATTTTGCCTGGTTTTTAAATGAATCCCTATTAAAATGAAGTGGTCAAGGGACCAAGTTCTTACTGACACAATCTGGATCTTCATCAAAACTAAAGTTCATCCACTCTTTCCTAATGTTGGGATCAGAAGGAAGGGGATGCAAACTGTTTTTCCAGAGCATGGCACTGAACAGCATCTTCTCATCTTCAGAGCATCTTTGTGGTTTCTGTGTAGACCTGCCTTTGATTCTTTCCTTTTATACCCTACATACCTGAATTGGTGGGCGGAGCTAAACAGACAGTGATGTAGAAGCAGATGTTGATCATCTTCTTCGGAGGTGGGGTTTACCCGCTCTATTATGTCATAAAGTGGCACATTACACAACCAGTCCTTTTGACAGACTGGCTGTTTTTAGACTTACAAGAAAGTTTTGAGTTTTTTTAACTTGCAGGAAGTGTTTATAATACAATGACCTCTTACATGTCAAAAGATCAAGGGAATTTTCATTTCTCAGTTCATGATCTCTTTTTAGTCTTTCATTTGTATTCACTTTCACAGTTTACTGTGTACACTTCCTAGTTTTCTGTTACCTAGCCATCTCGTAAAGTTGCCCATCCATGATGCTCTCCGAGGCGGCGTACGACCTTTGTGTGGAAAGATGCACTGAAGCCTTGACATGAGTCATATGAAAGAGACTTTAAAGCTGGCTGCGAGTGATACGCCCTTCCAACTCATGAATAAACCAAATGTGACAGGATACAGTTCAACCTTTAACTATAATGAAGACCGGTTTCATTTGTAAGCATCTACTCGACCAGCAGATTTTCATTATTTCTTCTATGGATTCCTCTCAGAACCGAAGAAGTAAAGTCCAGTGTCTTGAGTGTGTCTGTTCACAAGCCCGCTGGTTGACCTGTGGAAAGTACACACAACACCAGCACAGAGCAAAACTCCTTCATTCACACTTTTACTTTTTCGTATGTTCAGAATTGAAGAGAGACGGCATTGTTCTTGTTCCGTGTCTCTGTGAAGGGGGCTGATATATACGGGGCACCATCGAGGCTCTTCTGACCTGGCCTGCTGCTTGTGTTTTGTGTAGACAGAGGGAACGAGGAGGCTAGGATCATGTCCTCTCTTGGAGAAGTGCTAACTTGGGCAGGGAAAGGAATTTTTTGTGGTTTATTCAGAGAGCGGCTCCATCTGTGTAAACTGGCGCTTGCCAGGATGTCGACTCCCTCCCTTTCTGCACAGACACACGCTTAACCCCTTCAACATCTTCTGCTCACCATATCTGCTAGCCACAAACAATTACACAGCTTACAAGATAATCTTGCTTAATAATGCAAAGTAAAAATTATATCTTGCAGAGGCAGAATCAACCAAAAACAAGACAAACCCTTTTGAAAAAGAAGTACAGTACAGTAGACTTTTGCTTATCACAAAAAAATTACACTTTAAAGTACCCGCAAAACATTTAATTTGACAGAATTACAAAATACTTAAGAGTTCTGTCAAACATCGTCATCAAAGTGTCTCTCTTTAAGTACACTTAAGTGGCCTTTTATTTAATTGATATTATATTATCTGCAAGTACAGTTCTGCTAGTTTTTAAAGCACACCACAGGTGCACACGGAAAACTGTCATGTTAACAATACCAATTTAGCATGATAACAATAGTTCAGACAGGAACCACTTTGGAAAGTTTACTTGAGTTTATTGAACACAATTTATCTTTGGCGGTATGGTTCCTTGTCGGGGTTCTTGCTCCCAGAATAATTGAACATTCAAGAGCTTTAACATTAACCCCCCAAAACCATGAGTTTAGAAATAAATAAAAATTATTACTTTTAATAAAGTCTTTAAAGCAAACAGTGATAATCATGTAGATGTGGCAGTGGTACGTCTATCCTGTAGCCTGGTTATGAAGATGGGTGACTCGCAGCGGTGAGGTCCATACCAGCTAAGATTTTGGAAGCCTTAGTGATCTGAAACAAAGAAGACAACAGCCAGAAGGTGCTCATTAATGTGCTCATGCATATAATGGGGAGGGAGGGAGGGTTGCGAGCCATTAGGCATACTTACCGAGCAGTACTGCCACATATATATATATATATATATATATATATATATATATATATATATATATATATATATATATATATATATATATATATATATATATAAAATATGTATGTATATATATATATATATATATATATATATATATAAAATATGTATGTATATATATATATATAAAATATGTATGTATATATAATGTATGTATATATATATATATATATATATATATATATATATATATATATATATATATATATATATATATATATATATATATATGTATGTATTTATGTCCGATGTCTAATAGGAGAGTGGTAGTGATCACTGTTGGGAACGTTACTTTAAAAAAGTAATTAGTTATAGTTACTCACTACTTGTTACAAAAAGTAACTGAATTACTCTATAATAAAAGTAACCCGTTACCAGGGAAAGTAACTATTTGCGTTATTGTAAAAAAAATAAAAAAAAATAATAATAAAGTTGCTATATGTCAGAGTTTTCACTAGTCAGTTGAAATGAGTAGAACAGACAGGTGTTCGTACATAACTTTCGATATTTATTGCACGTCAACAGACAGCAAGAGTTTTATCCTGCACTTCAAGTATTATCTTTGTAAGAAAAGTTGTTTCTGGCCACTAACTTTGTAGATGCGTGTCACACATTACATATACACATTACATGCACGTTCTTGCCTTTGAGCACAATGATTTTTAAGTAGTGCTTATATCTTCACCTTGAAAATGACAACTTTTCATCTGATTGCTCCTGACTCGCCATTTCTGCTGCTGCTGCGAATCTCTGTGTAGCTGTTGTGTGTGTGTCTGTGTGTGTGTTTGGCACCGCTGGCTCGTGTGCCGGCATGTGTGTAAAAACACTTGCTCTGATTGGCTACCATGAAACACATGACTCTGCCTTAGCCAATCATAATTGCTTATCTCGTTTTTAACCCACCTCACTCGCTGTGTG
This sequence comes from Carassius gibelio, assembly GCF_023724105.1. Taxonomy (NCBI): domain Eukaryota; kingdom Metazoa; phylum Chordata; class Actinopteri; order Cypriniformes; family Cyprinidae; genus Carassius; species Carassius gibelio. Next base: position 4,069,612 of record NC_068393.1, read on the forward strand.
AGTCAGGGGTGCGTTCGGATTGCATAGTTTATTAAATCAATGCATATTAACGCACAGTATTTAACGTTCAGTAACGTTAACGGCGTTGTAACGACGGGAAAAGTAATTAGTTAGATTACCCCGTTACTGAAAAAATAACGTCGTTACCTAACGCCGTTCTTTTAAACGCCGTTATTCCAAACACTGGTAGTGACTGGAGCGATTTGACCACTGTCCGCATCAGCTGTTCACAGCCTTGCCTTCGTGGCCTGACTGAACTAACACTGCGCTCGATTTTCTGATAAAACTTCATAGTTACAACAGTTTGTGCTGCTACAATAAAGCCAAATTGCTATTAGCCACTACTGTCATCGTGAATAGAAATTAAACAAATCTATATAAAACAGATATATTATTGGTCACATATTATGATATTAGTTGCAACCAAAACTGTATCTGTGGTTCTTCGGGTAATTTTCGTAAATGTGTTTGTAAGGTGCTGAGTAGGTTTTTTTTTTTTTTTTTTTGAGGTTCCTGTTTAGTGTCTTTACCAGCAGCGGTAAAATGAAAGCAATTTAGAGAGGTTATGTAAGTATTTGCTGAAACATTTTCTATCTTGCATGGTGAAAATGTGACTAAGCAGGCAGTTCATTTGTGTGTGTGTGTCATTATCTCCATTACTGTGTTCTTGAGAGTGAGTTTTTATATATTTATTTAACACTATATGCCTTAAGCTGAAGATAACTCAGTCTTGCTGCCATGAAGCGGGAGTGTGACTGGTGAAACTAGGCTAACCTCTAAATAAACACTAGTGTGCATGTGCGCACACACTCACACACAACCTGCACGCTGGTCTGGGCATGAGTGCTTCAACCTAAACTCCCTCTGCTGGAGATACGTTCAACAGGAAACACAGCTGAACTTCTAGAAAAACTGTGATTTCATAACAGCTGAAGAGACACTGAGATTTTCTAATGGCTTTGAGATGCTTCTTTTCATACTTACAAACAAACCTGAACATGACTGACTTTATCACACATTTGGGTGGAATGTGTTTTAAACATTGACAGATGTCTTTGTACGTGAAAGCAACTGAAAAAGATTGCACTTTTCAACCTAGAGTTGCAAGAAAATAACACACTGATAATAGCCAACTCCTGATGTGACCATAAACAAAAGTCTAAATATAACATGCTTTGATGCATGACCAGTTCGAATTATAAACTGTTATTTAATGCATTGCATTTTTGTGTTAATTTAAAGAAATCAATACTGTCTTTAAAATAGCAGGACTACTATACACTGTATTTTCAGCCTTTGTACCTACATTTAAAAGCCCTGAAAACCATGTCAGGATGTTTCTAAGGCTGAATATGACTTTATTCATGATGTACTCTGTTATTCTCATTAGTTTCTTTAAACTCTTTGTCTCTAGTCTTCCTCATCTTGTGTCTCTCTGCAGGATTCATTCTCTGAGTCACGGGGCTGTCCCTGGCACACTGACTGGAAGCCTCTAGTTTATGAGTGGAGCTGGCGCTCTGCCCAGCCCTCTGGCTGCTCTGCCTCTCGTCCCAAATTTAACCCCTTACTGCCTCCACGGGCTGGGATCAGCTGTGTTCCACACTTAACCCTTTACTCAGCACAAGCCAGGAACCTTAGTAATAGCTTTCTTTGAACCTTAACTAAATTTTTTGAAGTCAGCATGAAATAAAAAATTACCCTATTTTGTTGATTCATGTTATTTTTCTTATTGTGAACCATTCTGAATTTAATTTTAGCAAGCTTTATGAAATTTAATTCTGCATTGGACCTACGCCGTAGCCTACACGTAAACAGATTCCCTTACGCCTAACATGCACCTCTCCAAAAATCAAACAGTACGTCAATTCTACACACTGTGATTGGTCTGCTTGAACCCCTCGCTCCATATGTACTTGAGTTTTGTGTGTGTTTATTATGTGCACTTTAATATATTTAAATGTTACACCTTCTTGTATGAAATAAAACAAAGCAAAGAACAAATGTCTTATCATTTATTGTTCTACATAGCATTATCCATCAGTAGTTTTCCGCAACAAACAATGTTGATCTGCCGTGGTACAAGTCCTTGTGGAGACTGAAAGAATGCCATCTTCTCCTGCTTCATTGTTTTGTCCTTTTGTAGTTTTAAAGGGATAATTCACCCAAAACAAAATCTAAATTATGTCATTAATGACTCGCCGTCATGTTGTTCCAAACCCGTAAGACCTCCGTTTATCTTTGGAACACAGTTTCAGCTCGGCTCTGTGTTCATCTTCAGTTCTCTCTTCACAGCAGTTCAGTCAATGTACTGTTTGAGTGCATGAATTACTCCGGGATATTGGTTTGTTTGAACTCAGAGGGAGTGTCAGAACATTAAAAAAGTTAACAGCTTAAGTCATTTGTGGATTAATGTGTATTGGAGACGCAAACCGTTAAAAACTATTCAGTTTGATAAACTAGTTCAAAAAGATTTGGTTAAGTCAGATGATTCGTTCTCGAACCGGATATGGCAAACTGCTTTGTTTTGAACTCTCTCTTACAACAGACACGGAAGAGAAGACAACGCTGAATAATGTCGTCGTTTTTGCTATTTTTGGATCAAAATGTATTTTCGATGCTTCAAAAAATTCTAACTGACCCTCTGATGTCACATGGACTACTTTGATGATGTTGTTCTTACCTTTCTGGACATGGACAGTTTACCGTACACACACAGCTTCAATGGAGGGACTGAGAGATTTCGGACTAAATTTTAAAGTATCTTAAACTGTGTTCCAAAGATAAACAGAGGTATCACGGGTTTGGAACGACATGAGGGTGAGTTATTAATGACATAATTTAGATTTTTGGGTGAACTATCCCTTTAAATAATGATTTAATGATTTGATTTCACTGCTAACGCTTTTCCGACGAGCCGCTTCTTCCTTGGCTTTTGTAGTGGTCCTGCAGGTTACACCAGCAACATGCACTGGACACTGCAGACTAGCGGTTTGCATGTGTGCTGCACGTCGACGCAGACAACGATGCAGAGGTATAAATGAAAGCTGATACATTGCTTATGTTTTTTTTTTTTTTTTTCAAGATATAGTTTGAATTTGGTTAGAAAATAAAGTTGAAAATAGTTTAACTTATGCTACTCAAGTTTCATGATGCTCATTAGGTCTGTGCATCATTCAGTACTGAATTGAGAATTGCTTTTAAATTCCAGTTTAGTTTCTTAACATTTGAATAAAATTGAAATCCTCATTAAAGTATCATTCCTTTATTAATTCTATTCCAGCTTCCTTTGCAGCTGAACCAAACCGATTAATTGGTTTCACAAATACAGTACATCATTTTACAGTACATTTTTACACCATTTTTTTGTATTTGTGTCTGTGTGTGCATTTGTGTCAATGAGTTATTGTGACATATCGGGACACAGATTTTTATAATGACAAGGTTATAACATAGGTATTACAAGGATAAGGTGACTTTTCACGACATTGTCCCTACTTTTTTTTTTTTTTACACTGTCTAAGACTTGATGGTTGCTCTGTCAATTCTTCGTCATCAGTTAGGAACCTAGGTGTGCTATTTGATCGCAATCTTTCCTTAAAAAGCCACGTTTCTAGCATTTGTAAAACTGTATTTTTCCATCTCAAAAATATATCTAAATTACGGCCTATGCTCTCAATGTCAAATGCAGAAATGTTAATCCATGCATTTATGACTTCAAGGTTAGACTACTGTAATGATTTATTGGGTGGTTGTTCTGCACGCTTGGTAAACAAACTACAGCTAGTCCAAAATGCAGCAGCAAGAGTTCTTACTAGAACCAGGAAGTATGACCATATTAGTCCGGTCCTGTCCACACTGCACTGGCTCCCTATCAAACATCGTATAGATTTTAAAATATTGCTTATTACTTATAAAGCCCTGAATGGTTTAGCACCTCAGTATTTGAATGAGCTCCTTTTACATTATACTCCTCTACGTCCGCTACGTTCTCAAAACTCAGGCAACTTGATTATACCTAGAATATCAAAATCAACTGCGGGCGGCAGATCCTTTTGCTATTTGGCGCCTAAACTCTGGAATAACCTACCTAACATTGTTCGGGAGGCAGACACACTCTTGCAGTTTAAATCTAGATTAAAGACCCATCTCTTTAACCTGGCTTACACATAACAAACTAATATGCTTTTAATATCCAAATCCGTTAAAGGATTTTTAGGCTGCATTATTCTTCTGCACAATCTGACTTTGCTGCAGCCTGGAATTGAACTACTGGTTTCGTCTGGTCAGAGGAGAACTGACCCCCAACTGAGCCTAGTTTCTCCCAAGGTTTTTTCTCCATTCTGTCACCGATGGAGTTTCGGTTCCTTGCCGCTGTCGCCTCTGGCTTGCTTAGTTGGGGTCACTTCATCTACAGCGATATCATTGACTTGATTGGAAATAAATGCACAGACACTATTTAAACTGAACAGAGATGACATCACTGAATTCAATGATGAACTGCCTTTAACTATCATTTTGCATTATTGAGACACTGTTTTCCTAATGAATGTTGTTCAGTGCTTTGACGCAATGTATTTTGTTTAAAGCACTATATAAATAAAGGTGATTGATGGTATAAATGCACAACTGCACAACTACTGATTTCTAATAGTCGATTATTATATACTTTTTTAGCAATAAACACTTAATAATTCATAGCCTATGCAACAATTACATATGTAAATTGTCAAAACTTTATAATTATGACATTACTTATTTAAATTTTCATGTAACAGCCAGTATTTGTATCTGCAAAAAAGATACAAACCAGCAAAAGATAAAGATGCAAACACGTAGGACAAGTAGAAAATGTATCTGTATCAAAGCTGATTATTAGCCTGCTAGAACTGGTTTGGTTTTTGAGAGACTGTTTGATTGGTTTACTCGCTGTGCTATATCCATTCATTCGTATCATATCATAGCTTAAGTTTTAAATCATTGCCTTTTAAACATATACAAATAATAGAATGTGTATGTTGTATTATTATAGGTGATATTACTCTTGCCAAGCTCTGATTTCTGAGAGTTGCACAGAGAGGAACAGCAATGCTGTGTTTGATTTGCGGTCTTTTCATTCATAAAGTTTAAATTCATTCACTTCACACTCTGACTTTAGAGGTCTGTTGTATAATATTGTGCTGATCCCCTAGCTCACCTGTTATCTAGCAAACTCTGGACTGTGCCAGATTCAGCCAAGTATTCAGGCAGAATTATTCTGAATTTAATTGTCTTGTTATTCATTTTTGAAGCCATTGTCTGTGCCATTCCGAAAAAAGAATTCGGCTTCAGGCACACCCCTAATTATTACATTACGTATTTTAATTTTACATGCAACATAGATAAGGTCATAAAGAGTAACAGCTACATGCAATTTTGTCATCCTTAAATTCATGTTGTAATTGCAAACTCTTTGTACGCATTATGGTTAATGCATGCTCGACTAGTCGGTTGTTTCAGACAGCGCCGACTAGTGGTTGAAGTAGTCGATCACTCAAATACTTGACTAGTCTATGCAAGCCCTAGTGTTTGGGGGAATATTGAATGCTATGCAGGACAGCCTTTCATAATGTTTGGAATGAACATTTTGATTGGACGACATTGCACCTTCACAATATAAATGCATGTTGACCACTAAGTTTAGTGATTGCTATCGGGTCGGGAAAAGACTTTTCAAGCAAAATAACAAAAAATGAAGCTGCTGGCCGTCCATCCCCGGGAGCGGGGATATCAGTACTTGGTCAGCTGGGAGGGATACGGTCCGGAGGAGATAAGCTGGATCCCATCCTGGGACATACTGGACCACCTGTTCATTGAAGACTCCCTACACTCTCATCAGTCCTCTGCATCGAGAGCACCTGGTGATGTGCATTATTCCCTGAGTTCTTATCCAGCTCTGCACTTGCCAAGTGCGGCTGGAGAACAGCAGACTGCCTTAGTTTCCTTTTCTTTTTTTTCTTTTTTTTACTATGTGCATTTACCTGCCTTCGCTCTTGGGTGTACTTTCACAATGTGACAGAACCATGGCACAGTATGTTTCTGTCATCAAACTGGCTACAGCTGACTTATCACCTCACTTTTGTACTTTGGTTTACAAGCGTTCACATCATCAAGATGATCTGAACTCTGTGAAGGAAAAATAGTTAAACTGCATCTCTCTCAACCTGTTTAATGGTACTTGCTGTTGACAAAGTTCCCAGAACCTCAAAACTTCCTCTTAGCATGTAAAAATACTAAAAATGGAACTGCATATTTCCAGAAAACTTCATTCTCAGAGCTTAAAGCTGGTGTAAATTAACAGTGCAATGGTAAGTGTTGCCACATAACAGTTTTGGTTTCTACAATGGGGTTAAAATTAGTTAAAATCCTTCCTGTACAAGAAATGCCTTCTTGAATAATAAAATCATGCAAAGCGCTCAAGTTACATCATGTACATTAAAGACTCACTTTACGAGAAGCTACTTTATTAGCAGATCGTTTCATGAGCACAAACTTAGTGGCATCAGAGTCCATCATGGTGAATAAAAGTTGACCACCATCAGAAAACACTTCTTTTCCTACAATTTAACTGCATAGCTTTTCAAAATACACCCAGGAAGAGACACTCTCCATCTTTCTGTTTCTCTTTCTCTCCAATTTGTATGAGACCCTCAGGCAACATTTAAACTATCGTAGACAGAACCCATTCTGTGTGGTGTTGAAAATGGTGTGGGGGTAGCGGTGGGGGTGGGGGCGGGTTGGTGAGCATCATAGAGCTTATGTCATGTTCGCCCACTAATCAGACCCTGAGGACCATTAAGACAGATCCCCCATGATTGTATTCCTGCGGCCCATGACGTGTTTTCATTCAGCAGCCCGAAGATAACAAAATAAAGGAATGGGATGATGAGGAAGGACTGAAAGGATGAAGCAAGCTGAGGAAGATGGATAGATCATACTGTAGGTTTAGCCTTTCTTTAACGTTCTCCTTCACCATATTTATGCGTGACCAGCCTAGAGCTATTTCTGACGAAGTAACATATCAAAACTTAACAGCATTTTCTTTTTTTGAATACTGCTGAGTTCAATATTTTTTTCTCTCTTTTTTTCTTCCTCTGTTCTGTGCTGCTCACTCCAGGGCAGCTACTTCACACACACACACACACACACGCACACACACACACAAACACACCACTTTCACTTAAGGGCAATCCAACTCACTTCCTTCAAGGCAGGAAGAACAAAGGTTTGGAAGACTCACTCTTTCTCTTCGAGTTGTAGATAAGGGGTCTAACTGACAGCTTCAGCATAGTATGTCCTCTCTACATCTAGAGCAGATTGGAGCATAATTGACCCAAACAGGATATAACAAACACTGCAAGCTGGTTAAGCTTCATCCTTCATATTATCATCGCATACAATGTTGATGAATCTACTAAAATGCATATATACTTTACACACACACACACACACACACACACACACATACATACACTTAGGAGAAACCCAAAAAATTTAAAATCTAATGTAGTCAAAGTCATTATTGCAAAATAAACCCTGACAGGGTGATTAGAACCCCAATGTGATGCGATTTGTGAATGACTGATTGACTGGCTGTACATTATCCTGCTTATTACATAGTAATTAAATAGTTAATATTTTAGCACTTTAACACAGTTTGAGGTAAGTGAGGATTTTTACATTTTAAATGATGTCTGTGGTAAACAGAAGCACAATATTAGATTAGATTAGATTCAACTTTATTGTCATTTCACATGTAAGGTACAAGGCAATGAAATACAGTTAGCATCTAAGAAGTGTAATAAGCAGTAAGTACAGGATTTACAGTGTGTACAATAAATATACAGATAAGGCAGTACTATGGACATAATTTAGAGATTCAAATACTATCAGCATGATATAAAGAAGTGTACTATGAACATACTATATAAGTGGATTATGTAATAAGTGTATGTACACTATAAGCAGAAAATATGAACATCACTTACAACTGAATAAGATTAAGCGATAAAATAAGGTGTATAAAACACTACTGCAATGGACATTAAAAAAAGTGCATAGAAAAATATTAAAGTGTGTAAATGGATCATCAATATTCTGGATGTACTGTACAAACAGTAGTGGAAGCAATAACAAGTTTATATTTTTTTAACCAGATGTAGTGTTGATTTGTGAAGAGTGTGTAGTGTGTGTTGAGGGGTGGGGACGGGGGCAGAATTCAGTAATGAGACAGCTGTAGGGAGAAAGCTGTTCATGAGTCTGATGGCTCCTGAGGCACCTCCTGGAGGGCAGTCTGGAGGTTAAACTGTCAGTGTGAAAAGAGTTCTTAAGAATGCTGCAAGCGCAACGTAGACATAATTTTTTCTGGATGTCCTCAGTAGCATGAAGTGGTGTCCTTGTGATGCATTAGGTGGTTTTCATCACCTTCTGCAGTGCCATGCGGTCAGCAACTGAGCAGTTCCCATACCAAACTGTTATACAACTGGTCAGGATGTTCTCAATTGGGCACCGGTAGACTTTCACCAGGATGGCTGAAGACAACTGGTCCTTCTTCAGTGTCCCAAGGAAGAAGGCGGCACTGGTAAGACTTCTTGACCAGAATTGAGGTGTTTGTGGTCCAGGACAGGTCTTCCGAGATGAACTTGAACTGGAGACATGTTCAACATCCATCCAATTAATGTGGATGGGGTCACGCGTGCTTCCTTTCTTCTTCCTTAAGGCCACAATAAGCTAATTTTCCTTACTGGTGTTAAGAAGCAGGTTGTTGACAGTGCACCATGTGGCCAGGTGCTGTATCTCCTCCCTGTAGTCAGTCTCATCATCGTCTCCGATGAGGTCAATCGCCGTGGTGTCATTTGCAATCTTGATGATGTAGTTGGATCCATGCACAGGCCTGCAGTTGTGGGTGTAGAGGGAGGAGAGGAATGGGCTCAGCACACAACTGATGTGGTGGTGTGGCGTGACCTAACATGCTGAGGTCTGCTGGTCAGAAAGTCCATAATCCAGTTGCAGAGGGAGATGTTAATGTCCAGGTCTCCGAGTTTAGTGGTCCGCTCGGAGGGAATGAGAGTGTTAAATCCTGAGCTGGCATGTCAGGGAAGAGAATTTCGGCACTGGCTCAATGGATGTGGACTTGAAACATGATGGCACAGATGCTTGGGTGAGGGAAAGGTTGAAAATGTCTCTGAAGACCCCTGTGAGTTGCTCTACACATGCCCTAAGCACACGTCCAGAAATGCCGCTGGGACCAGCAGCCTTGCGTGTGTTGACCAATGCAGTGAATTCATCAATCAATCAATCACCTTTATTTATATAGTGCTTTAAACAAAATATATTGCGTCAAAGCACTGAACAACATTCATTTGGAAAACAGTGTCTCAATAATGCAAAATGATAGTTAAGGCAGTTCATCATTGAATTCAGTGATGTCATCTCTGTTCAGTTTAAATAGTGTCTGTGCATTTATTTGCAATCAAGTCAATGATATCGCTGTAGATGAAGTGACCCCAACTAAGCAAGCCAGAGGCGACAGCGGCAAGGAACCGAAACTCCATCGGTGACAGAATGGAGAAAAAAACCTTGGGAGAAACCAGGCTCAGTTGGGGGGTCAGTTCTCCTCTGACCAGACGAAACCAGTAGTTCAATTCCAGGCTGCAGCAAAGTCAGATTGTGCAGAAGAATCATCTGTTTCCTGTGGTCTTGTCCTGGTGGTCCTCTGAGACAAGGTCTTTACAGGGAATCTGTATCTGGGGCTCTAGTTGTCCTGGTCTCCGCTGTCCTTTCTAGGTGCTGATCCACCATCTGGTCTGGATACGTACAGGATCCGGGCGACTGCAGTGACCCTCTGATCTGGATACAGACTGGATCTGGTGGCCACTGTGACCTTGGAACAAGAGAGAAATAGACAAATATTAGCTTAGATGCCATTCTTCTAATTATGTAGCAAGTGCATAGGGTGTTATGTGAAGTGTTTCCGGTTCCAGTTTACCTAATTAATGCAGCCTAAAAATCCTTTAATGGATTTGGATATTAAAAGCATATTAGTATGTTATGTGTATGCCAGGTTAAAGAGATGGGTGTTTAATCTAGATTTAAACTGCAATAGTGTGTCTGCCTCCCGAACAATGTTAGGTAGGTTATTCCAGAGTTTAGGCGCCAAATAGGAAAAGGATCTGCCGCCCGCAGTTGATTTTGATATTCGTTTGATATAGTTTTGAGAACGTAGCGGACGTAGAGGAGTATAATGTAAAAGGATCTCATTCAAATACTGAGGTGCTAAACCATTCAGGGCTTTATAAGTAATAAGCAATATTTTAAAATCTATACGATGTTTAATAGGGAGCCAGTGCAGTGTGGACAGGACCGGGCTAATATGGTCATACTTCCTGGTTCTAGTAAGAACTCTTGCTGCTGCATTTTGGACTAGCTGTAGTTTGTTTACTAAGCGTGCAGAACAACCACCCAATAAAGCATTACAATAGTCTAACCTTGAGGTCATAAATGGATGGATTAACATTTCTGCATTTGACATTGAGAGCATAGGCCGTAATTTAGATATATTTTTGAGATGGAAAAATGCAGTTTTACAAATGCTAGAAACGTGGCTTTCTAAGGAAAGATTGCGATCAAGTAGCACACCTAGGTTCCTAACTGATGACGAAGAATTGACAGAGCAACAATCAAGTCTTAGACATTGTTCTAGGTTATTACAAGCAGAGTTTTTAGGCCCTATAATTAACACCTCTGGTTTTTCTGAATTTAGCAGTAAGAAATTACTCGTCATGCAATTTCTTTTTATTTTTTTTTATATCGACTATGCATTCCATTAGTTTTTCAAATTGGTGTGTTTCACTGGGCTGCGAGGAAATATATAGAGCTGAGTATCATCAGCATAACAGTGAAAGCTAACACCATGTCTCCTGATGATATCTCCCAAGGGTAACATATAAAGCGTGAAGAGTAGCGGCCCTAGTACTGAGCCTTGAGGTATTCCATACTACACTTGTGATCCATATGATACATCTTCATTCACTGCTACGAACTGATGGCGGTCATATAAGTACGATTTAAACCATTCATCTGTGGAGTTTGAGGGGTTGTTTGTCTGGTGCGGGTGTGATCTTGGTGTCCGTCTCCTTACTGTATCTGTCTAAGTGAGCATAAATGTAATTTAGCTCATTAAAGAAGGAGACGTCGGTGACCTTTGGAGAGGAGTTGTCTGGCTTGTAATCACTGATGACCTGGATGCCCTGGCATATGCGTCGGGGGTCAGAGATGGAAACATGTTCCACTACGTTTAGCTTGTAGCAGTACTTGGCTTTTTTTGATGCCCCTCCTCAGGTTAGCCCTGGATTTTCTTCAGGCCTCAGTGTCATCTGATCTGAATGCAGTGTTGCTGGCTTTCAGCAGGATTTGCATCTCCTTGTTCATACATGGCTTCTGATTAGGGTTCATGTGACCTGTTTCTCTGTTGTATCACTGTCAGCAGTGGTCTTGATGTAATCCAGTACAGAGGAGGTATAGATATCAATGTGTGAGAGCCACAGGCAGCCTGAGAAGCAAACATACTTCAGTCCGTGTATTGAAACCTGTCCTGAAGTAAAGAGTCTGCTCCCATTGGCTACACACAGAGAGCTGGAGAGGTGTTAGTTTTAGCTTAGTTCTTAGCCCTACGCATTTTTCCCACCTTTGTTTATTATCCCGACACCACCCATGAGCACTTCTGCCCGGGTAGAGTGCATAGCCTCAGGTGTTCTGGAGATCTCAGGGATGACTAGAGGATTGGTGATGAAACTGTTGGAAAAGTACACACCAATATCCAAAAGCTATATTAAGTTTTTTTTTAATTAATTTTTTATTTTCATGTTTTATTCTACAATGTAAAATACATCAGTAATGCCTCATTGTGATTTTTTAAAAGCCTTTACTTTTGCTAACAAGTGGCTAAATGTGACTACATCCTTGTGAGACTTCAAAAGTTGTGTAATTTTTTTAAATATCATCATGAACAAAACACAAATTATAAACTGCAATAATCCAAAAGTCACTAGTAAGTCCTACTGTCTTTTTGTAGAAGGAACCAGGGTGAGCCTCAGATGTTCACTATTAGCTAAACATCACACAAAATTGGAGTTGATTGGTTGGTTGAAACATACACAACTTTAATATTCTGCTTGGAAACAAAGTTGCCATGAAGCCAAATACCCACAATAAAGAAAAAAGTGTGGATTTTCAAATGTAGGTAAAATATGTCAAGTTCACTGCATAGACTTTTTAAAGTCCCCATTAAATCAAAATTGTAGTTTTTAGCTTTTTTAGTATAAATATGTAAGCCTTAAGGTTATCAATAAGATATAATTTGCATTTAGAATATATAAGCATTCAAAACTTATAGTTCCTAATTTCCGCCAGAATGGAAGAACGATTTTGATTACATCACCCTAAACTTCAGCTTCTCATCAAACTTCCCTTCCAAACAAATGCTCTCTAGAATCCAAAGTGTTTTGCCCCTTATAAATATACTCTGAAGAGCGGTGAATAGTGCACTATATAAGGGGATAGGGAAGGATTCAGAAAACAAGAATTGTCTTGCTTGCCATTTGAGCTAATCAAGTCTGGTTTTGCATTGTGTCACGCAAACCACTGCATCGCATACACAGTCTGCTCCGGTGAAGCAATTCTGTTTCCCTCGGAATGTCTATTTCCTTTTAATCAAGTATAATATTAAAGTCTTGCATAGTATCCACATGCACGATCAGAACGAATATATGTAAGATGCAGAAGATATATATATATATATATATATATATATATATATATATATATATATAGAGAGAGAGAGAGAGAGAGAGAGAGAGAGAGAAATATTTCACAATATAACACTTTTTTTCTCTGTGTTTTGATCAAACAAATGCAAGTGCGTGTGTGTTAGGGTTGTGATGGTGATGAAATTTTCCCACCGGTTAATCACACCATGTTGTGGAGACGCTGTGTGTTTCGTTGTGAAAGCTAAATGACTTTGTTTGGCCTTCCAAAAGAGGACACAACTTAAATCTGGAAGAGATTCAGAATCTGGAAGAGCTTGTTGTTAGTCGTTTCTCCGATCACAAATGCAGACATGGGTTTTATTTTTATGCAGAGAATTATGCAGCAAAATGCAAAAAAAGACAGTATAAGTAAATTTTTTTTTTTTTTATGTCAGGAGAGGGCATCGCAGTAAGGTATTGGGAGTTACATTTCCGAAACTACATTTCATGTAGTTGGCATTTCATCGACTACAATGGTCAGAATCCACTCACAAAGCATTCCAAACCCTGAAGCAATGATTCAGTAACGCGCCCATCCTCTGTCACCCTGACCCCTCATTAGGTGGACACATCTTACACCGGCATCGGCGCTATCCTGTCACAACGCCCAGATCCTGCTGCTAAGCTCCATCCCTGTGCCTTCTATTCTAGGAAACTCAACTCGGCAGAACGCAACTACAGTGTTGGGGATCGGGAACTCCTTGCCATGAAGACAGCCTTTGAGGAGTGGAGGCACTGGCTAGAGGGAGCCACACATCTTTTTACTGTGCTAACAGATCACAAGGACCTGGAGTACTTACGCACCGCCAAACGCCTTAATCCCCATCAAGCTAGATGGTCCCTGTTCTTCACACGATCCGACTTCTCAGTAACTTACCGACCCGGCTCCAAGAACACCAAGGCAGATGCCCTTTCATGTCAGTTCGAGGAGGAGGACATTCCACCTGTTACAGAACCCATCCTACCATTGCATGTGGTGGTTGCTCCCATTCAATGGGATATCATGACTCTGCTCCAACAACACAGGGAGCAGAACGAGAACCCAATAGCCTGCCCAGCCGATAGAATCTTCGTCCCTTAACATCTTCGTGACCAGGTCATCAGCCAAGTTCACTGCCATCCATCATCCGGTCACCCAGGTATCACTGCCACCATCAATCAACTAGAGAATTGCTTCTGGTGGGAATCACTGCACAAGGACACAGCTAATTACATACAGCAATGCAATAACTGTAGTGTTAAGGCCTCCAAACAATCTCCCGCCAGTCTCCTGCAACCACTACCCATTCCCCAACGACCCTGGTCTCACATTGCCATTGACTTTATTACGGATCTTCCCAGTTCACAGGGTTATACCACCATACTCACCATCATAGATCGATTCTCCAAGGCTTGCAGATTCATTCCATTACCCAAACTACCTACCGCTTTTACCTACAGCCTTCTTCAAAGCCCTGAACATCAATGTCAGCCTCACCTCTGGGTATCATCCCCAAGCGAACGGACAGGTAGAGAGGCTCAACCAAGAGCTGAACCGCTTCCTCAGAGCCTATTGCAACCAAAATCTGGACGACTGGGCTCGATACTTACTATGGGCAGAATATGCACATAACTCCCTTATTAAACCATCTACGGGTCTGACTCCCTTTAAATGTGTACTGGGGTTTCAACCACCCATGGTCAGGGGATCCAAAGGATGTACCAGTGGTAAACAATTGGATGGGACGCAGTGAGGAGGTGTGGAATCGGGTCCATGTCCATGTACAACACGCTGTTAGGAGGCAGAAGGAGCAAGCAGACCACAGAATGCGCCCAGGTCACAACTACCAACCAGGTCAATGGGTGTGGCTATCAACACGGGATCTCCGTCTCCGGCTTCCTTGCCGCAAATTGAGTCCAAGGTAAATGGGTCCATTCCAATTCACTAGACAAATAACTCCAGTTTCCTTCCGATTGGCACTTCCTAACTCATATCATTTCTCTCCTACCTTTCATGTATCCCTGCTCAAGACCGCAGCTGGTCCCAGAGACGAGGTAGAGGGGAGGTCCCGTGCACAGGCCCCTCAATCATCATAGAGGGGGAGGAGGCTTACCAAGTCCAGGAATTACTCGATTCCAGACGTCGGGGCAGAATCCTACAGTATCTGGTCGACTGGGAGGGGTACGGTCCAGAGGAACGCTCTTGGGTAAACTCTGAAGACATCCTAGACCCCAATCTTATCGATGTGGCAGTACATCCTGGAAAACCGGCCCCTCGACCCCGTGGTAGACCCTGACGTCGTGTGCTGCCTCGCGCCAGGAGTCGCTCGCAGGGGGGGTTCTGTCACGGAGAATATTGACCTCACCTGAATATTGACACCCACGCATCCATTTTTTCACTTATACTGACAACACTACATTTCCCATAAGCCCCGTCTTTGGACTCTGATCACCTGCACAGGTGACAATCATCAAGACCGTGCATATAAGCTGGACTTCCACAATAGTTCAAACGCGAAGTCTTGATTTGCCGTGTCTGTCATTTCTGAGTGTTATTACCAGTGTTTGATTTCCTGTTACCGATCCTGTTTGATATCCCTTGCATAGCTTTGCTGCCTACCTACCGACCCCCTGCTTGTTACTGGACTCTGTTCTTCCCACGTTGTTGAGATTGCTGGTTCTGATCACTGCCTGTACAACTAAGAGTCTGCGCAGTAAAGCCTGCATTTTGGATCCCATGTCGAGTTCTGGTTCTTTACATCATTATTATTAGTATTTGAATATAAACAGTCAGTTTTTGCATTATTATTGCTGTCAAATCTGGACACTGGGAATGCTTACTAGCTACATATAATAACTTGATCAGAAACAAGAAAGCAATCAGAATAAATATTGATTCCAAATATATTACTGTGCATACCATATAGAGAGATGTGATCTGTGGTCGAGTTGTTTGAAAAACTCCACATCCCTGATAGCGATTGACAGATTCAGATTCCAGTAGCTTTATTGGCATGGCCAAAATGTTTACATTGCAAAAGCAATGATTGTGCTCCTATCCAGTGCATTATCAAATATACAGTCGGCAATGGGAATTCCACGAATCAGGCAGTGATTGACAACACTCTGATTCAATGACATTAGGCATTGTCAGATTGACAGTACTCTAGCCCATTGGTGTTTGGAGGGCACCAAGGGGCCAGTCATGTTCAGTGAGTGCTGGTTGGTTCAAGAAGGCCACCTCAGCCAATGAGGGCAGAGAGGCAGTGGCTCTAATCACTGGGCTACCCTCGGTGCATAGATCTGTGTTCTCAAATACCCTGTATGTTCAGTTCTTCGTGGTCCGTGATTAATGCTGTTATTGTAACCTAACCTGATGTAGTGTTAATGTGTTGTATATTATCCGTTATACTCCTTCTATCTTCAGTAAACTCCTCATTTTGATAAAGATCCTCCTCAAGCTCTTTATTCTATACTAGCACACAAGCTTACTTGTAACAGTACCACAATGAAATATTTATTTCTTCTCAACTTTGAAATGCTAAAGTTAGCCATCTGTTGCTTCAAGTCAGTTAAGTATAGTTCATTGAAAGACATTTTTTTTGTCTTGGTGTATTTGTCCCTTTTCGTTTCTGTACATCCAGTTGTATTTTGGTCTATTTGCATGCACTGTCATGCACAGTTTTTTTCCCCCCACGGAATTTTTGGGAAATGTTTGATTAACACAGACCTGGCAACCAACTCAGCAGACACGCTTCATCAAGGGGTAACAGGAGATCCAGAAGCGAACAGAATTGACTGCTTCACTAGACCAAAGACATGAGAGCATGGGGTGGATCATATGTGCATGTTGACATAGACCCAAAACCTATCGAACCCTTTTGAATTCTACGAAGAATGCTGTATTTTATAGCGATATGGATGAAATTAGGAGGAGAAATGATTAAACAAACAGCACTTACAAATAGAATAGAACACCAGTGCCATTCACCAACATAACTGCACAACCTCCGCATGTTATGATCACTGTTTTGCTTTATAGACCTTTCATCACTAAATTTTCACTGTGTATCTTTAGTCCGGACAGTAGTTTTTTAATAGCAAATGAAGGTTTGAGTAAATCTGGCTCATAGTCATGTATATGAGCTTGTTAAATCAATCAAATATTTAAAATATGTCAGTCAGATTGTTTTTTACAGTTAAATAGCTAATTATTGGACAGAATTAGCTGCAACGAAGACCAGACTTAATGCTGATAGTCAAAAATCTGGCTACATGAGACCAGCATGAAAAAATGTCCTAGAGTTTCAGTATCACTTTCTGTCAACAGCACTTATACTGTGTGTGCTGGATTGAGGAGTTAGACACTCTGTGTACAAGAGAGTTCAGGGTCACATGAGGACAGAGTCTCAGAGCTTGACCTGTCTGTTCTGTTTATCAGTCTCTCTCTAGCTCAGTCATTTCAGAAACAGAGAAGAGCAAGCATGCAGATAGCTACCTCACAAACACAGAGACAGAGCCCAGAGGCGCACAAAAGTTCCCCCACCATCCCGCTCGCCCACCCCTTAGCAGATGGCTTAAATTACAGCAGAAGCTGTAACGAGATTCCTGCACGATTAATACGCAGAGCAGTTTGGGATTTGAATACAAGGGATTGGAGCTAATGTGATTATCAAGAGAGGAGCAGGGGGAGAGGAGATGATGGAAACCAGGTTTGGAAGAGAAATGAATGACTCGAATGTGGTGAGAGGAAGAGACACTGTTGCGTTCCATGTCATCTTTCGTTACTGAGAGCTGTTATTAGCCATTTGTTATCGTTTTGCCAGCTGTCCCAAATGCCATCGGCTGTGCGCTAGATACAAAAGTGGGCTTTGGACACTTTGGGAGATGCAAACAGCAGACATACCCACATTTCTCTCTGTGAGTGAGTAAAAGGATGCGTTATTTGCTTGGCCCACTGTGTGAACTTGAAGTGATAGTCATTAAGTGTAACTGGATAAGAGTTCTCCGCAGAGAACTATTAAAACTGGTTAGCTTGATGACTCGAGGGCTTGAAGTTTTTGCCAGCAGGAAGTAAAGCCCTTCTTAAATTCATCTCTAAAAGTTGGTCGTTAAAAAAGATGGCAACAGTCGCAGTCAAGGATGTCTATAATATACCTGTAGAAACAAGCAGTTTTGTTTTTGAAAGGTTTTTGGGCAGCAAATCAGCATGTTAAAATGATTACTGAAGGATCATGTGACACTCAGGGGCTCAGGGGAATAAATTACATTAGAAAAAAATATATTTTAATGGTAGTTCAATTTCATAATAATACTGTTTTTACTGTAATTTTCTTCAAATAAATGCATAAGAGAATCTTCAAAAACTTAAGATACACACTATATACTCTGTGTCAGGAACACACAAGGCGTTTCTCAATGTCAAGAATACTTCCTTGGCAGGACTGATCCTTCCAAGTCACTTCCTTCAGAGGCTAGGTGAGACTCCTCTTTAGCATTCGGAGAACACGTAAATGGAACAGGCTAACAAGTGCATGTAATTTCGTCATTACGTCAGTGAAAAGGTCCGTTTGAATAACGCTGTGAATGGTATCGTTAAATTACTTTGGACAACTTAACTAGTTATTTATAAAAGAAATGCCGTTGACACAACCAATTGTTAAATGACAGGTGCAGTTCAGTTAACCATTTGTATTTGTATAATTTACTATATCAATACGGTAGTTATTTGAACTTGCATTTAAATGTCAAACTTTACTTATATTTACAACAGTTATAACAAATGTTTGGTAACGTAAATAAAAACGCTCTGACATTTTTGCATTTTTGAACTAACGTTAGATAGCAAAGCTGCGCGCATAGGATTGTGGGTGATTTGAGAGCGCGAAGAGCGTGAAGGATACACGTATGCATCCTTTCCTGTGTATGGGATATTCTTCGAACGAAGGACTCAGTCCTTGGTTGAAATTCCGAGGATCCTCGACATTGGAACAGTCCTACGACGGATGTCGATGACGTAGCATCCTCAAAATACTGGCTTCCGAGGAACCTTCCTTGACATTGAGAAACACCTACAGTCACAGCCACCCCAATCATCAACCGCACCTGATCCTAATCACGCCTGATCCCAATCGCTGGAGTACTGATCACCTGCACCCAGCAGTCACTCACCAGGATCACCTTCACGCCAGTACTCCGGTGTCCGGCCTACCGTTCTCTACCCCAAACTGGTGCCCGACTTCTCTCTACTAACCTGTCTCTTCTGTGTTCTCCAATACCCCTGCGATGATCTCCAGTGACATTCCTAAGCTGACTTTCCATGTATTTATCTCCAGAGCTCTGGAAGTGATCCATACTACGATTCAACAATACCTTGTCACATTACCACTGATAAATAAACACTTGTAAATTGTGACACTATGCTTTAGGAAACTGATCAAATATAATAAATTCATCAAATGACAGTAAAGAAGGACATTTATAATGTCATAAATTATTTAAAGACACACTGTTCTTCAAAAGAATCAATCAAAAAAAAAAAAAAAAGAGAGAAATGTCTTCTGCACGATCGCCACAGCTCAGTATTTGTCAAGCTTGTGTGAAAATTTATTAAAAAATAAAATCTGTAACACTGTACCTTTTTGAATGGCCTACATTGTAAGTAACCATATTAATTTAATTTCCATGCAGTACTTGCAGAGTGATGCAATGCAGAGTGATATGAAATCATTAAATATAGGTCTGTAATGTACATGACTTCTGGATGCCTCTTTTTAGGATAGAATTCTGATTAAACTACGTATTTTAAACTAATTTCTCAAATTTCACTTGTAAATGCCATTTAATTTGTAGCTGGAAGAGTCAGATATGGAAACTCTCTAGCTCTGGGAGAAATATCAGAGTTCAACTGCTTGAAAGGTACAATACAATTTGAGATCCATTGTATTTAGTTTAAAAGGCTGAATTTAGTCTTCGACGTGTGCGTGACGAGCAAGTGTGTACTGTATATGTGAGAGCATTTGCTTAGCAGAGGCTCCATTGGGTCATTGTGCCTTCTTCCTGTTTATATGACTATGTCTTGGGGTCAAAGCCAAAAGTGACCGAAGGTAACAAAGAAACAAGGGGGAAAAAAGCAACAAAAGAGGAGGAAAACAAGAACACATTTTTCTTTTCTTTTTTCCAGAGCCCGTATACATGAACAAATACTTTTCACATGTGCTGAAAGAGACTTTGTCAGTGTTTCTGTGTATCTTTCTAGTGCTAAAAATCAGGGCAAAAGACAGGTAAACTCCATTCTTTCTCCATTCCTCTCTTTCTTTCGTGAACCTCAGAAGAGCATTTGGAGAAGACCACTGGCAGATCCTGCTGGGATTTAACCAACAACATCTATTTGATCAAGTCTAGCCACGATGGCTCCAACAGCTCCCTGTGCTTGAGGTCCCTGCCGGCAAAATACTTTTTAATGTAACTGACAATAGATGTAGTGGTTGTACAGAGAAAGATAGGTAGACAGCGCAAGAGAGAAAAGAGGCAGTGGCCGAGAGCGCTTGTCTGGTGTAACAGTAAAGAGTTATTGAGAGGGTCAAGATATAGATCACAGTAAACACACTTTTAGAGCCACATGCTGACAGAAACACACACTAGTGGAAACATACAGAGAAAAACACTCATGCCAGGTACAAACGCTCATGTAGTTAATTAGAGAAAACATGAGGGAGAAGAGAAAGACATTGGAGAGTAAAAAGTGCCAGAATTATTCACAATAAATCTTGCTTTCCTCCCCAGCTCTCAGCAATTGTGGAAATCTTTGGGGGTGACAGCTTTTTTGGTAAGAAAGCCTGATATCTAGGTGGTTAAATGCCTGTGTGACCTCCAAGTCTTGACCTTTGGTGATCTCTGAGCTGTCAGGTGCAAGATAATGACCCAAGGAAAGTTGATGAGGGTGGGAAACTTCACTTATTCACTTTCTCTTTTATTTACTTCTGCCTGAGTAACTTTACTACAAGTGTATGTATAACAAGTAATAAATCATCATGATTTATTTTTTAAAGGAGGTCTTATTCAATAACTGCCCTATCAAAGCATCCCTATAGATGTCATTAACCATGAGTTACACCTTAGTTGAATGTGCCCTTGTTACAGTGTAAAGATTGTTAAGTATTGATTAACAACATGTACGTACTGTAGGTTAATGGGTTATGGTTTGGTTCAGTGATAAGTTGGCTGTAATAATGTAGGATTAATTGTTATTACTATTTTACATGTAACAGGGAACACATTACAATAAAGGGTCACACTTTATATTAAGTGGCCTTACCTACTATGTGCTTACATAAAAAAAAAAAAATAAGTACCATAAACGTATTGTGTTCATACTGTATTGCAAAATGCTATTGCTGCAATTGAGGTGGAAAAGGTTTGGTGGTATGGGTAGGTTTAAGGATGGGTTAAAGTGTAAGGGATGGGTAAGGGATAACAGTGTAATTATAAATATAATTACAGAAAGTAATTACATGGAAGTATTTTTAAAATATAAGTACAATGTAAAAACATGTATGTGGTTTAAAGACAAAAAATTGTAATACTGCTTTAAACTGTTGTACCCCCCCCCCCCCAAAAAAAAAAGCAAAACGTTTTATGTTTTATTTAATTGCAATTTTGTTATTGTTTATCTGAGCAAAAAATAAATATTATACTTTTTGCCCTGATTTACCGAAGACGAAGACACAGCATATTTACAACAAAAATCTATTTATGACATAATAAAAGACTAATTACTTTCACCCCAAATACTAATGAGTTGTAATTTAACATTTTTAACATTTGCCACTATCCTAGGTTTTGCCCAAAATAATTTTGTACTAATTTAAAACACAATAAAATTTAGTATGCTCCATTATTCATTTAGATATTTTTATATGTACACGTCATAATAAGCATGTTGTCTGAATTTTTGCATAAATATTGTGTTACACTGAATGACAATGTAACATTATTTCAACCAAATGTTAAAATTTAATTCTAAATTATTAGAATTATTAGAATTATTAGTATTAAATATGTTAATAATTTAATTTTAAAACGTATTTAAAACCTTAAAAGTAGACATTATACTTACATTTAATATGCTTTCTATGGACACAAAATCACTTTTGTACATTTTTCTTGATGCGGACATCTTAATGTCTTTGACCCATGTACACAATAAGTGCATTGTACCAAATTATTATTTTAAATGTAAGTACATAGTTTTTAAGGCCACTTAATATAAAGTGAGTCCCAATAAGGTCAACATTGGCTCATTGGAAAAACATTGCAAAACTTACTTATACATGCAATTCACTTCAATTTCCAGCTAAACTGAACACTAGTGGGAGTAAAACATCAACAACTTATAATGTAAACTTGCTTTAGTGCATGAGGTACATTATTTGTTGGGACACATTTACATTACATGATGGGACACATTTGCACATTATTTGTATGCCTAATATCTCAAAAATGCAAAACAGTTTTTTTTTTATAATTTTTTCGTGTCATCATTTTCAGTCAGATATTACACGGATAATGTAAATACCACAATTACCATATTCAAAAAGAAAACAAGTACTTTGCATCGCAGGATATTACTGTCAGTCATTGAACATTTCTATTGGTGTTAGCAACTGTTTGTTTAGGTTGACATTCACATTTACATCCGCGTTTATATTCGTGTCTGATGTTTTTTTTTTTTTTTTTTTTTTTTTTTTGCCTCGTCTCTTTTCTCTCTCATGCCGTTTTTCACGAGTTCATCAAGCAACAGTGGTAAGTCAGAATCATTCATCAATCAAAGAAATGGCTACTTCTCCTGCTATTGTTATTTGCACCGCTTGCCACATCTACAGTTTCGCTCTCTATATTGGCAGCAAGGGATTCAAATATGAGCAATGGGAAATACTCAGGCTGACAGAGAAGGTTTCAGAATTAGAGACATGCATCCAAATTTTAATTGAGGACAGTAATAATATGAGGGATGTAGGTACAGTTTTGGATGCGACTTGCTCAGGGAGTCCTGTACATTGTTTGGTTCTGGTTAAAGATACTTCAGTAGTGCAACTGGGTGACTGTGATGATGCATAGTCTCGGGTCAAAACATTGCTCGTCTGTTCCGATCAAAACATTAAACTGGTTCTCCCCACTCAGTGATGCAACCACTCTGAAACCTAATGAGAGTGCTCTAGTTATTGCTGATTGTATTGTACGGAATGTGAAAATAGAGACACCAGCCACCATAGTCCACTGTTTACTGGGAGCAAGTGCGGCTGACATCTTGGAAAATATCAAAGTGCTGGCTATTGCTAAATGTAATTTCCCTGCTTACCATAGTGATGAGATACATAGAAGACTGTCATCATTCAATGGCTGGATGTATAAGTGGTGCCCGCAGATTAACATAGGTTTCATAGACATCTGGGGTTTTTGGGGCGATTCGGATATAGAATATTCCTTTTCTGTTCAAGATACTAGAAGAGATAGTACCCTCACAATTATATTCCTTTAGGGAAAAATGGTGTCTGTGAGGATTTCCAGTCAGGATTTAGACTGTGGCACTGAGTACTGACACTGCTCTCCTTAGAGTAGCAAACAATCTGCTCTTATCATCTGATATTGGTTGTATCTTTCTATTAGAGCAATTGGATCTTATTGCTGTTTTTGTCACTATTTATCACAACATTCTCTTGAATAATCAAGAAAACTTTGCTGGTATTAATAGAAGTGCATTAGCAAGGTTCAAATTGTACTTATCTGACCACCATCAATTCATTGCAGTGAATGAAGAGGCAACATATCAATCACAAGGAGTACTTCAAGGCTCAGTACTAGGGCCTTTACTTTTCACGCTTTACATGTTACCCTTGGGAGATATCATCAGGAAGAATGGTTTTAGCTTTCACTGTTATGCTGATGATAGTCAGCTTAGCCCAGATGAACCTACCAATCTGAAAAATTAACAGAATGCATAGTCGATATAAAAACCTGGATGAGGAGGAATTTCTTACTGGTAAATTCTGAAAAAAACAAAGGTATTAATCATAGGACCTAAAAACTCTACATGTAATAACCCAGAACGTTGTCTAAGACTTGATTGCTGCTCTGTCAATTCTTTGTCATCAGTTAGGAACCTAGGTGTGTTATTTGATAGCAATCTGTCATTTGAAAGCCACATTTCAAGCATTTGTAAAACTGCATTTTTCCATCTTAAAAATATATCTAAAGTATGACCATGTTTACCCGGTTCTGTCAACTCTGCACTTGCTCCCTACTAAACAATCCTACATTTTAAAATCTTGCATATTACTTATAAAGCCCTGAATGGTTTAGCACCTCAGTATAGTCCTCCACGTCCAATGTGTTCTCAAAAAATCTGATAATACCGTGAATATCAAAATCAACTGTGGACAGCAGATCCTTTTCCTACTTAGCTCCCAAACTCTGAAATAACCTACCTAGCATTGTTCGGGAGGCCTACACACTCTGTCAGTTTGAATAATGAACTACCATTTTGGTTTATTGACACTATTTTCCTATTTAATGCTGTTCAGTTGCTTTGTTACAATCTATATTGTTAAAAGCGCTATATAAATAAAGGTGATTTGACTTCAATATTGTAAAACAGCTGTCAAAGTTTAATCGTTTTGCTGTATACTTCCATCTCAATCATTTTGACATTTAGAAGCACTGTTTGTGAGACAGACCATCCTAAATATGTGACTTTTATTTTAATTTTTTTCGTCATCCTAACAACAAACAGAACAATGTATAATGTGTAAAGTAGTGCAGCAGAGCAGTGCAAGAATAAAAAAATAAAAATGTGGGGGACAATTTAGCCATTTCTAACTATTGTGTCTTGTTCGCCTTATTGGTGGTTGAATTAAACTTTTAGCACCACTCACTACATATTTATTTTCCAAATGGCCCAGGAATGTACAATACAGCAACTAATGTCATTAACAATGTCGGATATTCATCTGCTTCAGACAAAACTGAACTGCTTTTAGCACCACCCACTGGACGTTTTTTTTTTTTTTTTTTTTTTTGCAAAAGCATCAGAAAAGTACCAAAGCAATATAATTTTGCTGAAATGCCATTACATGTATATTTTCCCAACAAGTTTGAATGAAGAGTTACCTTGATATCAGTAAGTACAAGTATCCTAAATTACGACATCATTATGTTTTGACCGATAACTTCAATCATCAACACGCAGTTGTAAACAGATAAGGGAAATGTCTGCATCTCAGAGATTTTTTTTTTCTCCCCCCTGGATAACATTACTAACATGCAAGCAGGTTAAATTGGCAGATATCTGAAATTGACTTTCTGCACCTTCAGTTCAAAAGTGAAAATTAATTGTAAAAATATATAGGCAGTTTACTAATCAGTTCATTTGATTTCCTACAAGCTCTTGTTTTTCTTTGATCCAGTACAGACTTTTAGTCTGTTTAATCTCTCTCTCCCAGGCGCTTCATGGCCACTCTCTGTTCTAGATTTTGCGTGTTAGTGTGTGTGGGACAGAATATACAAGAGGCAGCTGGACAATAGGAAGCACATTCTAAAGTGTACTTCCTGTTTTCATGAAACAAAAACAACAACCAAAATACAGAGCAGAAGAGATGCCAGAGTTTCTGAAGAAAAGAAAAGAAGAAGAAGGCTCAAAAGCCAATCAATACTATGCTTTTAGTAGCGCAGGACCAAGGAACACTACATTACATTCACTTCAGAATGTACAATACCCTATGCACATGGTGCCAGAAAGATATTTCAATATTACTAGAAGGAAAAGAGCAGTTTTACTTTCTGTATTATTATAATGATAACATGATAACATTTTGTTTAAAAGGTCTGTATTCCAGGTGCGGAAATCAGCAACAACATGTTGAAAACTTTTGCCCATCACATTCCTACTAAAGTGGCCTCAGACCTCATAAGAACTGCTTTATGATGGTACACAAACAAAGACAGACAAAGTTGGAAAAATTCCCCTAGTGATTAGAATCGGCTGGCAGACCATGGAGATTACAGTAACACACATACACATGTACACAAAATCATAAACAGACAGCTATCAAAATAGTTTCAATTGAAATAAAATATATGTAGAGAAACCTCTTGACTACCAAAAAAGATTATCACAAACAATAAGGCACAGAAAAAGAAACAAACCAATCTACCTAATTCTACATGCACACACACGTGCAAAATTGGCCAGATATCTTTCCTTTCCCTTCATTCACAGTAAATTAACTTATGACTCATGGCTTTTCCTTGTCTCTTCTTTTCTTCCCGTTATAGTGCTGGGATAAGGGCATGACAGTCTGGACAGGGGGATTTCCAATCCGATGCTAACATGCAAACACGTGGTGAAGCACTACACAATAAAGAGGTGATGACTTCAGATTTGTCTGCGAAATACATCAGGCAGTGATTACAGCTGATATGCTCCGTCCCTGTTTTGTGGTGAAGTGTGGATTTTTTATTTTTTTTATTTTGACTACCAGCATCAATATATGTAAGCAATGGTATGAGAGGCCATGCTGTATTAAGGAAAACAGGGGAGACCTAAGTTCTTTTATATTACTTTAGTCTTATTAGTCTTCATTTATTTACCCTGTTGACGATTAAAAGTGAAGTTGCAAAAACACATAATTTTTAATCAACCCCCATTTGCCATTGGTTGGACAAACAGATAGTCCTGTCCCAGAGTCATTCCATTGGTAGAGCTAAAGTTGCTCACATAGACATCAATATTTTGATAGCACTACAGTGTTTACACTTTTTGGAAAAACTGGGATAGGAAAAAGTAATTTAAGTAAAAAAAAAAAAAAATAAAAAAAAAAAAACACTTGACCCTTAACCTACTTATGTTTAGTTACTGTAAAAGTGGATGGTTAATATTGCCTTGTACTTGCTAAATGTCTGTTTACTCCAGTTGCCAGGTTACTTTCCATATCTTTGAAATCACACCCAAGTGTATGTATGTATATGCAAGCATTCCTTCAGTCAGCCCCTCTACAGATGTAGTATTACAGGAAAGCCTGCCATGCTAAATGGAAAGGAAAGGAGGAAGGGAGAGAAAGACTGCTGTCCAATTGATCTGGCGCTCGTCTGTTGGGGGAGGATATTGCTCCGCTCTAAACTGAGCTGGGGAATGTGAACAGCGATATTACTCATTACACATGATATCCTAAAATGACTAATTATTGTGACCAATTACCAGGCTAATTTACCAATTATCCATGTGAGCAATCTATAAGCTGAGAAGATCAATAGTCACTCTCAACTGCAAAAGATAGATGGCTCAAGCAGTCTTTCTCTTCTGCTGTCTCTATTAGCTGTTCTCTCCGGGCCATGAACCAATCAGTGAGCTAAGTGCAACTATGGCAAATAACACTTGGTGCTGTCTAATGGATCTAGAGCCAATGAAATGGCTTGGAGAATTTAATGCATAGTTTGTTGTCTGGAGAGCAGTCTGGCTTTAAAGGAATAGGTTACTCAAAAAAAAAAAAAAAAAAAAAAAAAAAAAAAATAGCATTATTTACTCACCATCATAAATAATTCCAAGCCTATTGTGCTATCTTTTTTATGGGGAACACGGAAACTAAACATAAATAAAAAAAAATATGTCACTGACTTCAGTGACATTGATTGGCTCTTTTGGAATCAGAATGTGAATGCGCATTACAAGCTTCAGTGAAAAATGACTTAAATGTTCTGTCTGTTTTTTTTTTTTTTTTTTTTTTTTTTTTTTTTAAATGCAATATTGTATCACTTCAGCACAATGGGAATATGACAAACAAGTTGTATGGACTGTTTATGTGAAGCTGTACATGTAAAAGAACTGTGGATGCAGAAGGTGCTCATGTGTCTGTAAGAGGGTGAACTTCTGCTATCCGTTATCAACTATCAGGATGAACTCCCAGAGCTATCAGCCTCCGCTTGAACAAAGGTGATGGGTCAGTGTGTACAAATGGTTATTGCACTTTATCTTACAAGAGCAAAGAAAAGTACCCATTTTAGGGCCACTGTAAATGAGTAGATGCTGCCTGATACTCATCAGGTCTTACTAATGGGGTGGTTATTCCTTATGAGGTTGTGATGGAGCAGAGTACTCAATTTGTATCTTGGTTTATGATTAACTGAATCATCTGCACACCTTTGTTCTATAATCACTATAGGCAATATGGTTTCATTGAGATGCTTGAACACAAGAGTATTGTGAAGGGTGGCAACTAATGATGGGTGTGACCAGGACTTTATGATCCCACATGTCTGTCTGTCATCAAAGATGTACCTTGATCATCAACCATCAACCATCTAGAATAATCTAGATTAAAATGGCTCATTCGAATTCTGCCGACGGCATTCAGAATATGTGTGTTACCCAAATAAAATTGACAAACAGTAAGTCTTTGAGAAGGGGTTTATCAGGCTAGATGGTGCATTAGAAATGTACTGTACATCTCCTGTTTCCAAAATGCATCACAAACTGCTTGAAAAAGCTGTAAACTAATTCCACATTGCACAAGCGGGGCCCCGGTGAAGGTTGTACCAGTGGGCCCTGTTTGAAATTGTCTAATTTGTATGTTTGTTTATTTTTATTTATTTGTGCTATTTACACAATTTTTAAGGTTTTTTTTGTAAGTTTGTAAGTGTCAAGGTAAAGAAACTAAATAATTAAATGTAAAATAGCACTGGATAGTCTTCAATGTAAAAATGAAATATACAATCAAACCTAGATTTATTCAGACACCTTCAACATTTCTCACATTATTACAGTTTTGCTATATATATATCAAAAAATATATCTGGTGTCAGAATAATTTTTGGTTTGACTGTTAAAACTACAAAGTAGTCAAGAGCAGTGAGTGATTTTCATTTTCATTTTCTTGGATTAACATTACAGCAGCCAGTCGCTAAATTAGACGCGGTCACTTTAAGAGACAAGGAACACATCCAATATAATACACATCCCATTTTTTTTCCTCAACTGTTTACTTTTACTTAAGAAATAACTGACAGTTTTTTCGAGCTTAATTAACAAGGTGGATATTTTGACATATTTCGTATGTATTTGTTGGGACTAGAGCAAAAATAAGCAAATTCGATGTGCAAGTGTTTTGATCAAAACACTTGAAAACGCTTATTTTTTAGCGTCTCCAGACGCCTTTCTCTGCGTGAGCCCTGAACAGCAGAACACCACGAGTACTGAATTGTGCTCTTTCACATCTTGTTGTTTGTTTTAAACTGCGATGTGTATTTGTTCGTTCCGGTGCAGGAGGGACTTTGAGGAGAACTTCGCAGAAGAGAGCTCGGTTCAGTGTCGCTGTCCGTTAGGCTGGCCTCAGTCAGTCGGTTATATAAAATATCAAGGTGAAAGTCATCATAGCTCGCTTAGTATAGACCCAGCTCCCAACCCAACTTTGAGAATAGATTAACGGCGATATTTTTTTTATCGCCCGATAAGAGTCTCGCGTTAACGCAGCACGTTAATGGCGATAACGGCCCACCACTAGTTAACTGAGAGTATTACATACTCATTGACAGTAATTAGCTGTAATAACCATTTGTGTGGGAGATGTTAGGTCATGTGGAACTTGTGAATGATGAGAGTTCCAATTCTGTAGGTTTCTGTGGAATTCTGCATGTACAGATTCTGTGCTGCTTATTGGTGGCCAGCCAACTGAAGGCGGAACAGCTGTATCACACCACCTGATAAAAAAAGTGGGTCAAACTTGCTCTGCAGCAGAGACCCCTGCAAAGGTAGACTTTGGGGAGCAGCTCTCTCTGATCCAAGGCAGCAACTAGAACAACTAATGAACCACTTATCTGATTTCTCTTCAGATGTCTGTTTGCCTTGTGGACCAACATAGCCCATCGTCAGAAAGCAGTACTGTCATATAAAAACCAGCTACAATGAAGCTTTCCAACTGGCTTCTGGAGAAGAAAGTTCAAAAGACAGCAGCTAGATGTGATTGGGGAATCCCAGAGCTTAATGGTCACTGTTCCAAGTTCAGCTGGAACCTTCCAGTTCTGTAACGACTTTAGGTCAAACTGAGTGAGGTCTGAAAAAGAAAGAATTGTGTCACACTATTAACTATTCACTACAGTAGTTGCTTATTAGCATGCATTTTACTATCATATTGGCTGTTTATTAATAATTATAAAGCACATGTTCTACATTCCTTAATCCTACCCAATGCCTACACATAATTACAACAACTTAGGAGTTACAACTTGTAACTTAGGAGTTACAAGCAAATTAGGAGTTTACTGAGGGAAAACTCTTAAAAAGTTAATAGTTTATACGTTTTCCATAATCTAGTGTTACCAGAATTTCTTTCATGATCATGTTGGATTACCCATCCTCTTTCAGTTATTGTATGTTTGTGAGTGTGTGTAAGGGAACACTTTGGACAGCAATTCCCACAAGATAAGTGTTTGCACCCAGTTCTGAGCTTTAATCTTATCAACACATCAGATCTGCTGTAAAGTGTCAACACACAACATCTCCTTCTTTCAGCCTGTTTTTTTAACATATATCAAATCAAACACTGTACCAGACCTTTGGGTTCACACTATGGCAACAGAAAACAGACGTTTCTGTGCATAGAAATCGTTATTGTATGACCAAGGCAGTTATTGAGGCCAGACATGTAAACCATCTGTGCATTAATACAGAACTCATTTTTATATTAATATTTTCTTAGAATAATGTGCACTTTGCAAGACTGTTATGAATCACAAGCAAT
The DNA here is from genome assembly GCF_023724105.1 of Carassius gibelio. NCBI lineage: Eukaryota > Metazoa > Chordata > Actinopteri > Cypriniformes > Cyprinidae > Carassius > Carassius gibelio. The sequence goes on from NC_068393.1 coordinate 4,100,222, forward strand.
CTTTTATTTTTACTGGCATTTAAACTAAAATGTTCCTACTAAAATTCAACAAAAAAGCTTTGTGTTTATAGTTGTTTGATTTGCCAAATCTTCTGATAAAATTAGGAAATGCAAGGTTGGCCCATGTTTGTGTCTCAGAGTGTGCAGTTTTTTTTTTTTTTTTACTCAAGCAATGCTGTATTCTGCTTAGATATAATAATGATCTATACAGTGATTACTTCATTTGGAGAGAAAACTAGATCCACAAAACAGATAAACAACAAGTTCTGCTAATTTCGGGGGGTTCTATACCAAGAATGAACCCTTGAATGATGAGAATGTGGCTTTTGCAATTGCAGTCTTGTTTGGCCTGTGTTTGGTGTGATACAATTTGAGGTGAAGGGAAAAAGCATGATGGAATTAGGAGTGATCTTTCTAGCAAAGCCTTGGCTTAAACATCACCACCGAAGTATTGGCAATAATCTTGTTTAGTGTATTTACAGCTTTGACATGTCTCCTACACAACATCAAAACATTCAAGTTATGTAGAGGACATGGGGAGTGAAATGGTCTTATTTGTTAATATTCAAATTAAGTTTTTATGTAGAACTGTCAGCAGTTTTTTTATGGTTTTGTCTAACCAAGTTTCTTAGATGTCCATGGGCTTTATAAAAGAGTAATTTATATGTCTAGTTGTAAATTGGTTTGTAAAAGGTGAAAGTAAAAAGTGAAGTGACATACAGCCAAGTATGGTGACCCATACTCAGAATTCGTGCTCTGTGTTTAACCCATCCAAAGTGCACACACACAGCAGTGAACACTCACACACTACATGAACACAAACACACGCACACACACACACACGCACGCACAGTGAACACACACCCGGAGCAGTGGTAAGCAGGTAAGCATGATGGTAAGCATGATCCATGTGTATTTCAATTGACAGTGCAGTGCATTTAAAGGTACTGATTATTTAAAGAGAAGATTAAACCTTAAAGCCTTTAAATCAAAGCAATCTGTCTTACGAAAACACAAGAGAAGATTGAAGGAAGATAATAATGATAACATGATTAGATTGCATAAACAAAAAAATCCAAACGTGAATCTAAAATGCGGGCATCATAATATCAAGATGACTGCATTATGCATTATTGGATAACTTATGGTTACATTTTATTTTGATAGTCCATTTTAGATATATTGCTATATGGTGACCATATGAGCCATTTTCCCAGACACGTCCTTACCCAGGATTTTTATATTGCCTAAAATTTTGGCTGTTTGTTCTGTGAAGATCGAACATTGTATGACATTCATAAGAGCTATAGAGAGCAGAGCAGACGCCTCCTTATGCAATCAAATCACTCTCTTGGTACTTTGGTGTCATACAATGACGCTTCAAGTTGAATGAACGAACAAACACCTAACATGTGTATTTGCATTGCTTTGATCGTTCTCTGTAGATCTGACCTTCTCACACGATACTTTGGTTGATTATGTAACATACCTGCATGTTATTGGTCAAACTACTTTGGATGTTTTAGGCAATATAGAAATCCTGGCAAGGACGCGTCCTGGGAAAATGGCTCATATGGACACCCTATGGTTCTGGCTTATCTGAAGGACATCACTGGACCCTTACTGGACCCCCTGCAGTTTGCTTACCGAGCAAACAGGTCCGTGGATGATGTAGTCAACATGGGATTGCACTTCATCCTGCAACATCTGGACAAAACAAGGACTTATGTGAGGATCCTGTTTGTGGACTTTAGTTCAGCTTTCAACACCATCATCCCAACAGCCCTTCAGACCAAACTGACCCAGCTCTCTGTTCCTATCTCTATCTGTCAGTGGATCACCAGCTTTCTGACAGATAGGCAACAGTTAGTGAGACTGGGGAAATTCATGTCAAACAGCTGCTCCACCAACATTGCCGCCCTTCAGGGATGTGTTCTCTCCCCTCTGCTCTTCTCCCTGTACACTAACAACTGCACCTCTAAAGACCCCTCTGTCAAGCTCCTGAAGTTTGCAGATGACACTACAGTCATTGGCCTCATCCAGGACGGTGCCGAGTCTGTTTACAGGAGCTTAAGCAGCTGGCTGTTTGGTGCAGTCTTAACAACCTGGAGCTGATCACGCTCAAAACAGTGGAGATGATCGTGGACTTTAGGAGAAACCCCCCTGCTCTCCCCCCACTCACCATCATGAACAGCATTGTGACTGCAGTGGAGTCATTCAGGTTCCTGGGCACCACCATCTCTCAGGACCTGAAGTGGGACATTCACATTGACTCCATTGTGAAAAAAGCAAAGCAAGTTGTACTTCCTTCACCAGCTGAGAAAATTAAACCTGCCACATGAGCTGCTGAAACAGTTCTACCCAGCCGTCACTGAGTTTGTACTGTGTACTTTAATAACTGTCTGGTTTGGTTCAGCTACAAAATCAGACATCAAAAGACGATTCGCACTGCCGAAAGGATGATTGGTGCTCCCCTGTCCACCCTTCAAGAACTGTATACATCCAGAGTGGGGAAAAGGACTCAGAAAATCACTCTGGATCCCTCACATCCAAGTTACCCCATCTTTGAAGTTCTGCCATCTGGCCGGTGCTTCAGAGCTGCAAATACAAGGACAGTCAGGCACAAGAACAGTTTCTTCCCACAGGCAATCTAACTCATGAACAGTTAAATGTCCCCCACTTAAGCTTATGCAATACAAATGTGCAATATCCTTATATTTATCTGTTACCCCTCCATCCTAGTACATCCCTGCATCTTACACAATCCAAAACAACATATCACTCTCTGAAAATAGAAGAGAAGGAAAATAGACGTAATTACCCGAGACTAATGTGGCTAATGGAATAAACTTCTGAAATTAAATGACATGTCTTTTTTTCAGCAGTTATGCTCTGTGTGTTTTGGAACACTAAAGGACTTTCACACTTTTGTTCTCAGGGTAAGCACACATGCGTGTGTGTGTGTGTGTGTGTATGTGTGTGTGTGTGTGCGTGTGTGTGAGTGTGTGTGAATCCCAGACTCTGTCCGTCTCTGCGGGAAAGTGTGAGTGTGTTCAAAGATAAAATGATGCAAAAAGACAAGTATGAGAGTGATATCACCTGAGGGCTTCCCTATCTGTGTTTGGATTGAATACATGATTGTCTCAGACTTTTCAGACACTCATTGGAGATTTGCGTGGCAAGCTGCTGTATCTTCAGTTTCTGTTTACACAGATTCAGTAGAGAGGGCTGTGAGCATGTCTGTCCTTAAACAGATCACCATTATTACAAGAATAACACACTCGTGCAAAGAAACATCAGTCTGTCAACCATGCAGACTACAGAGCAAACAATTCCAAATGTATGAAATTCCTACAGTCCTGCAATGAAATGATATTACTTTTCGACTTGATTCCATATGTCACTCGTTAAACCCATGATAATGTCCAAAGACAACAGAGGTTCAAAACATTACCAGAGGGACATTTCAGTGGTCTGTGGATAAACGTTGATGCAGCATTTTTCTGTGTGAGATCGGCCTGCTTTATGAGAGGCAGGATCTCTTTTTTCAACTCTCTGCAACTGTTTGCTTTCATTCATCCACATCTTTCAGAGCACACACAAGCTTATCTGCTGTTCTTAAACAGGATGGTACATAATTCCCTGTCCAGCCTTCAAGGTCTTTGCCTTGTTGAAGCTACATCAATTAAAATACAAAATTTGGACATCTGTGTTGATTTGATATCCAATTAATGGTAAATTGCTTTTTATAAATCATCATCATCAACATCGTCATCATCAACAATAAATGTTAGTTATAAACATTAAATAAAAATTATGAAATTCACAAAACACACACAAACACACACATACTGTACATAGGTAGATACAAGTATACACTCAGCAGCCACTTTATTAAGTACACCTGTTCAATTGCTTGGTAACACAAATTGCTAATCAGCCAATCACATGGAAGCAACTTAATGCATTTAGGCATGTGGTGAAGAAGTTTTGCTGAAATTCAAACCTAGCATCTGAATGAGGAAGAAAGTGACTTTGAACATGGAATGGTTGTTGGTGTCAGACGGGCTGGTCTGAGTATTTCAAAAACTGCTAATCTACTAGGATTTTCAGGTACAACCATCTCTAGGGTTTACAGAGAATGGTCCAAAAAAAGAGGAAATATCCAGTGAGAGGCAGTTGTGTGAATGGAAATGCCTTGTTGATGTCAGAGGTCAGAGGAGAATGGGCAGTCTTGTAAGTGATGATAGAAAGGCCACAGTAACTCAAAAAACCACTCGTTATTACCAAGGTATGTAGAATACCATCTTTGAATGCACAGCACATTGACCGAAGCAGATGGGCTACAGCAGCAGAAGACCACACCGGTTCTGCTCCTGTCAGCTAAGAACAGGAAACGGAGGATACAATTCACACAAACTCACCAAAATTGGACAATAGAAGACTGGAAAAACATTGCCTAGTCTGATGAGTCTCAATTTCTGCTGCGACATTCAGATGGTACGGTCAGAATTTGGCATAAAGAACATGAATCTATGGATCCATCCTGCCTTGTCTCAACGGTTTAGGCTGGTGGTGGTGGTGTAATGGTGTGGGGGATGTTTTCTTTGCACACTTTTGGCCCCTTATTACCAACTGAGCATGCCAGAGGCTACCTGAGCATTGTTTCTGACCATGTCCATCCCTTCATTCTCTGATGGCTACTTCCAGAAGGATAATGAACCATGTCACAAATCTCACATTATCCCAGACTGGTTTCTTGAACATGACAATGAGTTCACTTTACTCAAATGGGGAATGTTTCCATATATATATATATATATATATATAAGAAAAAAGATATATATACAAGAAAAAAAGTGTAGCAAAATTATATTAATGGCAATGTCAAAAAAAAAAAAAAGGTTTAGCAAAATTATATTAATATTATTAAATAAATAAATAATGAGAGGTGAGGGCTTACACTGTTTCCACAATTTAATCAGCACAACTCTTTTCAACACTAAAATAATAAGACATGTTCCTTGAGCAGAAAATCTGTATATTTAGACTGAATTTGGAAGGATCCCTTATGACAAAACAAAAAATATACTTATTTGTATTTGTAGCCTAAATGTATTTTAAATACATGGCACTACATATGATGTGACCAGTGAACTTCAAATATAAATTTTGAAGGCTGAAGTAATGATGGAGAAATGATGCAGGAATTTCCGCGTTTTCACAGCAATAAATTACATTTGAACAGGTATAGATATACAGTAGTTAAAGTGGTTATTTTAAGTAGTACTATTTCAAAGTAATACAGTTTTACTTTAATTTTGATTAAATATATATTTGTGAGTGTATTCTTCCCCAAAACCTTTGTGCTTTCTTCAGATTTTACGAATAGCTGGCACACAGGCCACATGTCAGTTTCTTTTTTGCTGTTTACAGAGCATACGGTAGAGCTGTCACATAGACATGAGTGATTTTTCTATTTCTGCTAGTGCTGTTAGGATCATTTTATGTGTGCTAAACCAAACTAAAATCACTTACAGAAGTACGTTTTAAATGCCTGGGTGAGGATGGGCAGAGACCTGAGAAATCCACAGATGCAATACAAACAATTGGCATAAACATCTCAGCTGTTTACTGCTGTTACCAAACAACTGTATGACAACAAACACAATGCAAATTTACTTTGTAACCACATGCAAATGTAATTTGCACTGTTTTATTTTACAGTCATGGATAGAAAATCACTTAGCTGACTGTTCATTCCTTAGTATGTGGCGTAGGCACTTATGCTTAGGCTTGGTAACTAGACATGTTCAGCTTTGAATGCTGAAAAGAACGAGACCGAGAGCTTCATTATTGTGCCATTATTAACTACTACTTTATTACTATGTTACCACACTTCTGTAGACGGTCTGGTTCATTTCTCAAGTATTATTTTTTTTTTTTTTTATGACAATTAAGGGCCTTTATATTTGTGTTATTGAATATTGTTAATATTACATGGCTTCTGCAGGATTTATGAACATAAACGCAAGACTTTTTAGAGAGAATTGAAAAAAAAAACTTGAGGATCAAATGAAAGGAAACACAATACAAAAAAAAAATACTTTTATTATTATTATTATTATTATTATTATTATTTGAATGTCTACACACTGAGTTCCAACAACTTCCAACAAGGGTCATGTAAGTATAACTTAGATACTATTATACTCTGTATTCATATTTTTAAATAGTTTTAAATATATATATATTTCAGTTTAACTTTTAGTGTTTTACTACGCTTTGTTTAATTAATTATTATTATTATTAGTATTATGTTTTTGCTTTGAAAAACAACAAGACCAAAAATATAATAGATGTTTACAACTAATTAAAGGCCAAAAACTGAAAAACACTGACTGTTCTAATGATGTACAGTTGGTCTAAGGGGAAGTCGTGGCCTAATGGTTAGAGGGTTGGACTCCCAATCGAAGGGTTGTGGGTTCTAGTCTCGGGCCGGACGGAATTGTGGGTGGGGGTAGTGCATGAACAGCTCTCTCTCCACCTTCAATACCATGACTTAGGTGCCCTTGAGCAAGGCATCTAACCCCCAACTGCTCCCCGGGCGCCGCAGCATTAATGGCTGCCCACTGCTCCGGGTGTGTGCTCACAGTGTGTGTGTTTGTGTTCACTGCTCTGTGTGTGTGCATTTCGGATGGGTTAAATGCAGAGCACAAATTCTGAGTATGGTTCACCATACTTGGCTGAATGTCACTTCACTTTCTTTCTTTTCACTTTCTTTCTAAATTAAATAAAGATTATTTTCTGTTTGAAATATGACATTTCTTGTCAGTTTTGTGAGATTTACCCATACCTGTCTTCCGGGTGTCTATTTATAATCTCTCAGTACACTCAGATCTGCAAAAGAACAAGAGCTGTGGACATAGACACAGCTGTATGTTCAGTGTGTTTGTGTGTGTGCGTGTGAGTCGCTACCCCTCTGGGATCTTTGCATAATAAAATTCAGCAACTCAGTTTGTTTGAATCTGAGCAGTCTTTTAATCTAGTTTTCTCTGCTAGTGTTTTATGAAGAGGAGCAGAATTGAAACTGTATAAATACCATGTCACTTGTTATTTCACCCCGTACACACACACACACACACACACACACACAGTGAAAGCCAGGCACCGTAAGGTCGTTGGTTTTGCTCAGGGCTTCAGTAACATTGCCTGCAGCATGGAAAACTGGCTGGCCATCAGCATTGTTTATGGTTATAACAGAAATGCTCATCCCCCGGTTGAGTTCCTCTCCTCCCCCGTCTTCTCATGCACTCTGTGTATGGCATAATTATGGGCAGTCAAACAGTCATGATGGTGTGAGAGCAGCCTCGGCCCACAGGTGTTCAGCTGTCACTTCTGCCGTCCCAACAGAGCGTGAATATAAATATAAAACACAAATATACACAAATATAAAAACTAGACCCAATGGAAATGTGATTACAGGTTAACTATATAAATGAAGTATGAACTAAATGATGTCTGTTAAATTAGCATTGATGGTCATAACACTAAATTAAAATATGATGACCCCAGAAAGCCTTCTGACATTTTGTTGCACTTAAAATGCATAAATGCCATTGCATTAGATAACACACTATCAAAGCAAATATAACAAGCACTTTTGGGGATTTTTTTGTTATAATATTTCTGGAATGCAGTGACCTGAAATTGTTAATTTAAAAATAATAATAATAATAATAATGATAATGAACCATTTGCAATATATGTTGCTAAAAAGTATTCCAAAGGCTTTTTACCCTCATAATAGTGTAATTGCAGTGTCTACCAGCATATTCAGATTGTATAACTTGTGAGTAACAGTTCATTAGTCTCCTCAGATACAATCTCTCACTTTTGTTTTTGGTACAACAGTGAGCATGAAGAGAAACATTGGTGCCTCTGAGCAAGACCAATCTGATGTTGTACTGTCGCATCAATAATGCCATCTAAGTCTGCCAACTGACCAAGTGCTAAGAAATAACGATTGCTGATAAGATAATTTATTCATAAACCTACTGTTAGCACTTAGTAAAGTCTCAGTCAGGTGTATATGTATTTACACACATATAAAGCAATTGAATATAGTTTTATGTATTTTTAGTACAGTTAACCAAAAAAAAAAAAAAAAAAAACTGTTGTAATTATAGGGTATAGCTGTACCAGAGATTGTCTTACTGTACACTTGGCTGTACACGTCCATTAGTTGCTGCCATAAAGCAATCTGCCCTTTCATGGAAATGTGTAGCACTATCTTAAACTTGCATACTACCAAAATAGACATTTGGAGTAAAGTATGAACAAGAAATGTCTCAGTTACGTTTTTAATGAATTCTTTTTTTAATTTTTATTTTTTTAGCTAAGCTCAAATGGGCCCTGCTGTAGTGTATTAAGCACTAGAGACAGGTCCAAAGGTGGTATGGAGGAGGGACGGGAAGGATATAACCTCCTTCTCCCTCTAAGGAACCTGGTGACCATGCTTACCCACCGACTTCCCTTCAGTGGGGTCAAGGTATGCAGAAATCACAGAAACCTGGACTTTGAGGGTAGAGGGAGACAGCCTTCGCTCCAGCCCTTGCTGCAAAAAGGAAAGTACAACCCTGATTGGGCATCCTGGTGCATCTTGTGAGAAGAACTCCACTCGACAAACAGGTTCCACTTCAAAGCGTAAGCGTCCACTACCTCTTGGGGTAGGTCACCAAGAACCTCCACATAGCATCCAGGGACCAGAAATTACGTTTTCAGAAGTCTGGACGTGGGCTCCTTGTCAGTTGATATATGCAATGGTTGATGTGTTGTTCGTTTGGACCAGAACGCGATTGCCTCGTAAGCACCCTTTGAGATGGTTCAAAGCCAAGCTGCACTGCTAACAACTCTAGGCAATTAATATGCCATTGCAGATGGGGGCCCGTTCATACCCCTGACAATGCATGCCCATTGCACGAGGCTCCCCAGCCGGTGGCGGAGGCATCCGTGTAAACAACATAATGCCTGTAGATTTGTTCCAGGGGCACTCCTGCCCAGAGAAATGTTAGCTCTTACCACGGGGTGAAGGATTGGTGACAGGCTGGTATAACTTTGAACCGGTGAATGCCGTACTTCCACGTCCACCTCGGGACTCGGCTGTGAAGCCAGTGCTGAAGCTGTCTCATATGCAATAGCCCTAGTGGTGTAAGTGCCGCTGCCATTTGCCCCAGGAGCCTCTGAAATAGTTTCAGTAAGACCACTATCCTGCCCGTGAACGAATTAAAGCAGGTCAGCACCAACCGCGCACGTTCCTCTGTGAGGCAAGCTGTCTGTTCGACCATATCCATACCGAGAAAAGAGATCCTCTGCATCAGGAGACACTTTTCCCAGCTGACCCGAAGACCCAACAGGCTGAGGAGCACCAGGTCCCTGTGCTCACATTGCTGATCCCGAGGCTGTGCTACTAAAAGCCAATCATCGAGAAAGTTCAGGGATGCAAACACCCTGCTCTCTGAGGGTAACAAGAGCCGCCTCTGTGACTTTCATGAAGACACAGGGGGACAGGGACAACTCAACAGGAAGGAACTTGTACTGATATGCCCGTCCTTCGAATGCAAACTGCAGAAAAGGTCTGAGACGCGGAAGGATTGCCAAATGAAAGTACACATCCTTGAGGTCAATCCATACCTATCTGCAAACCAATCTCAGGGACAGATGCACCTGAAGATGCGTTTCTGAGTCAACATCCTCTGGGGGAATGAAAGGTGCCTTTACCATCCCCCAAAAAGCAGCTATCCTCTCTCTCTGTGTCACCCATCCCAGGGCCTCTTGCTCTTCTACTCACCACCAGGATTGATGGGGGCAAAGCTGTGTGGGGTGGCCTGCCTATGCCAAGCTCCACTACACCACTTGCTGGAGATTGCTGTGGATGCCACCCTCAGAGATGAGCAGGCTGGGGTGCTGCCGCCGGCAGACTGGTGAAGGCAGCTGCTACCCACCGAACAGAACTTCAGACCACCTCAGTCTGCTCCCGTGCAGCCAAGAACTGCTGGGCCAGGTTCTCGACCGCGTTCCCGAAGAGGCCGGTCTGAGACACAGGGGAAATAAGGAATCTATTTTTGGAGGTGTCCCTCATATCAACCAGACAAAGCCAGAGATGGCACTCCTGGACCACAAGTGTGGACATTGCACCACCCAGAGATATTGTTGTGACCTTCGTCTCCGGAGCGCGAGGTCAGCAGCAGTTTGGAGCTTTTTCAGAACTTCCGGATCGTGACCACCCTTCAGTGCCTTGGCCTGGTGCACCTGCAGTAACACTGTAGCATGTAAGGTGGAGGAAGCTTCTACTCAGGCCATATAAGCGTCACCGGACAGGCCAGACAAGTCCCTACAGACATGGGAGGGGAGGCATGGTTCGCCCTGCCAGGTGGAGGGGGTTTAGGTCACTACTGACACACCGTCAAGGGTGGTGAGGGAGGATGAACCATCAGGCAGAAAGTTTCAGTTTCTGTCAAAAAAAGGTGCCATCCACAACTTGGTAAGCTCCTCATCCACTTCTGGGAAGAAAGGCACTGAAGGGCGGTGCTGAGAGCCAACATAAGCTACCCTGAGAAACCAATCATCCAACCTTGAAGGCTTGGGACGCAGTGGATTTTCTCCACTCAAGCCATACCTTCTTGGCAGCTGAGGAAAGCATAGCTGTCATCTCTGGATCCGATTCAGGCATTGCCACTGTCCTGGAGGCAGCAGCACAGCCGAATCTTCCTCAGAGAGTTCTCCCTCCAATGCAGCGATCGACATCCGGTCATTGGGAGGAGCACCGAAGGATACCGCTAGAATGGATTTTGAAGAGGGCCCAGCATATTTATTTGGCTGCTCAACTGGATTGGAGCACTGGAGGAGGGGTGGGCCCCTGAGGGTTGGTTCCCTGAGGGGTTTGCCACTGCTGTGATCCTCAAAACCTCCTGTGCCACTGCCGGAAATAGTACCCGCCTGTTGGCCACCAGGATAAGCCTTAGATCGCAGCAACAGAGCTCCACCCCACTTGAGGAAATGAAGTCTGGCCCGCAGCTCTGATATGATCATCTTCCCGTAATGGGAACATGACTCATCTGCGAATGTCGCCTCAGCATGTTTGCCCAGACACGTGAGGCAGCGATTGTGACCATCACCCGGAGGCAGGGGACGACCGCATCCAGAAATTTAACTCACTGAAGACACTTGGATGGAACAGAATGATGTTGTCGCTCTGCTCCAAAGCGAAAAGCTAGTATGCATTGCACCTGCTGCCTTTTTATGCTCACGCTGTGATCAGCTGCAGCTGGATGCAATAATTGCATGCCAATGTGCATTGGCTCAATTAGTTTACACTCAAAGTAGATTGGTCTCTCAACGCGATATCCCAATCCCAAAAATCAGGTCTTTCTAGATGCCTTTTTCAGCTTCATTGGGCAATATTAAGAGGTTATAATAATTCTATTCAACAAATAAAGTGGTTCTGAAGCCCTGTTCTGACTTTAACAGATGTGCTTTGTGATTTTAATCATGGCCATATGTTTTAGTCACACAACCTTGTTAAAATAATGGAGCAATTGATCTACTCTTTTTCAGGGTCCTTTCTGGGTTCCTCAAAGAAATCGAATCCCATGCAGATGGGACCATGGGAAATTATCTTTTTCACAGCACCTCTCCATGTTTATTTTGACCTCCATTGAATCTAAAGGTTAATTTGCTTAAGCATTCCTTCATTATGGATTTGGACCTTTTTGCCAACTTTCTGAGTAAAACAGCAGTTGGTGGTCCAAGTACTGCTGGCATCCCAGCCAACATAAGAAGAATGAAATCAATGAAGAGAGACTCATCACGGATGGCTTAAAACATTGACAGTACTATAGTAGCAGGTATGACCTTAATTAATTATGTCCCTTAATTAGATACATAATGTTATAATTTAATTGCATATGCTAGTCCAGTTTTTCAAATTAGAAAAAAAATTTAGTTTGATTAAGTCCTGATTTTAAGTTGTTTAAAGGCAGGGTGAAATGCTATTTCATGCATACTGAGTTTTTTACACTGTTAAAGAATTGGATTCCCATGCTAAACATGGACAAAGTTTCAAAAATTAAGTTGTACGTTTGAAGGAGTATTTTTGTTCCAGAAATACCTCTTCCGGTTTGTCACAAGTTTCGGAAAGTTTTTTTCGAGTATGCGTCTGTGTTACGTTAGATGGAGCGGAATTTCCTTATATGGGTCCTAAGGGCACTTCTGCCGAAAGAGCGCGCGCTCCCGTAGAGCAGAGCACAGCAGAGACATTCACTGATCAGAGCAAGAGCGAATTGTCACAAAAGAAGTGTGTTTTTGGTTGCCAGGGCAAGACAACCCTGCGCAGACTACCAAAAAAAAAAAAAAAAAAAAACAGCATTAAGGGACCAGTGGATGGAGTTTATTTTTACAGAGCGTCAACGGAGTTGTGCAAGTGTTTTTGTTTGTTCCCTGCATTTCGAAGATGCTTGTTTTACAAACAAGGCCCAGTTTGACGCCAGATTTGCATATTGTTTATTTCTTAAGGATAATGCAGTCCCAACGAAAAAGGGTCACGATCGTGTGTTGGAACCACAGGCGTTGAGTAAAACTGCTTCAAATATCTCTGTGTTGTTAACTCGGCTATCGGTGTGTAAGCACATCAAGTAAACAACATGCGATGTTGTCATCAAACTGCACTTTCCACATGTAACGTTACAGCTTAAAAAAAAAAAAAAAAAAAAGGTTCCCCGATAAAAATTGCTTCCCGGGGTTAAAATATAAATTTTTGTGAAGGGTTTCCCTGGTAAAATTAGCATTTTAGGGGCTAAATATCACATTATTGGTATTGGGATTGCTTCAAACCGCGGACATGAAAAACAACTGCAGACTTGGCAACACTGGTTCAGGTGGAGCGGCAGTTACTACACAGAGCCATAGTCTACCGACAACTAACACAAAATCGCTTTCAAAATCGACAAAGAATCGCCTGCGATTTTAACATCGATTTTGTGTAGATTGTCAGTGAATTACGGCTCGGTGTAGTAAATGCCAACCAGTGTTACCAAGTCTGTGGTGGTTGTTTTTCATGTCTGCGGGTCACAGTGACCCCAATAAAAATAATGTGATATTTAGCCCTTAAAATGCGAATTTTACCAAGGCAACCCTGCTAAAAAACGTATATTTTAACTCCGGGAAGCAACGTTTTATCGGGGAACCTTCTGGAAGCGGGATTGGGCTAGTTTTGAGAAGCAACTGGGCAGGATTTGTTGTGAAAACCTGGCAACCCTGATCTGAACACACGTGCTGGAGATATAGTTCTAATTACAGGAGCGTCTTAACTGATGAGATGTACATGAAAATCACATTTGACTTTTTGCACAGCCCTAAATAGAGACGTCGTTGCTGATGCTGCTCTTGTTAAATTTCAGCCTCTGGATCTGATTCTGGAACATAAATATACGCTGAATCTGACTGTTAGCCATGGTTTGTTTTGGATGTTTTTTTTCCTCACGGTAATGTCACAGCTTCCAAATGCTCTCAACGCAAAAGCCTACTGGCGCTCGTGATTCTTTAGCTCCGCCCACATGTCACGCCTCCAGGCGCTCGTGTTTTTCCGGGAAAAATCAGTACAGACTATCTTTCTCTTATAAATATAATAAAACTAAAGACTTTTTGGAGTTTTGAAGGATGCAGTACTACTCTATAGGTACTCAAGATTAACAGGATATTGAGTGAAAATAAGCATTTCACCCCCCCCCCCCCCCCCCCCCTTAACCATTTTTGGAGTTCTGCTAACTTATTGTGGTTTGTAGTGCACTGTTCAAATTGGTTTTACACATATGTGCATGAGGGTCACAAATGGCACAACCCACATACAGCATACACATCCAAAACACACCCTTTTATCTGGCTGCTGTTTTACGGCTTCTAAGTTCACTGGGGTGAATGCTTTTGCCATAGATTAATCACGAACATCTGCAAACTCAGACACACTAACAAATAGACAAGTAATCAGACACATGCATTATGGATGGCCTCTAAACAAATTGATGATTGTTTCAATCTTTACAGGAGAATGAGCTCCTATCCCAAAAAAATCTGGCCTGTTTTTCAGAAATAATAACTTACAGTGTGCAGAGATACAAACAGATTCAAGACAAAATCAGATGCAGGCTAAAAACAAACAGCCATAAATGCTGCACTTTACTGATGCATGAAAACATTAAATAAATCTTACAAATTTAAAACCATTATACAGACCCCCATATTTACATAAAATGAGAAATATAGATAATTATTGCTTTTAGTAATCCACACACAGAGTTTAAAATATGTCAATCTAATATTAAATAATTATACTTCTGCTTTTTGAATCCGAGAAGATATCATAAAATTAGTTCTTTTCTAGGAAGTATCAAAGTAAACAAGAGAATGGAAAAGTCCCATTTCCTGTGCTCTTCCTGTCATCTGACTTGAAATGTGGTAATGGACTGAATACACAAAACACCCACTCACACTAAAATGGACATGTAAAGAACTGTGCTATGAATGAATGCAAAAAGCCACACATACATCCAGTATTTAGATTTAATAAGATTTAGTTTAATTAGAATTAATTTTACTATCAATACACTTAATGAACCGCAGCCACTGATAATATTGTATATATACATGCTCTATAAATTTGTTTTATCACACAGTTCACTAAAAGACATGTGGAAGTCGGGTAATGCCACAGTTGTCCAGAAGATTTGTAGTTAATTATGTTTACACAACACAATTCCCTAACTTGTGTTTATTACAGTAGACTATAAAGGCTATAAAATGTTTGAGTACACAGGAAAAATCTTGATTTCACAATAATCATTTTTATTAAAAAATTAATACTGTAACTCATACTGTAGGATGGGGAAAAGAAGTGAACCCTAGAATTTAGGATTTTGTAAATCTTCAGTCCAAAGATTTTTGTAGACAGAATTATGGATTCATGAACACCTATGCCTTTAGCAATGCTTTTTAAAATTTTAATTTAATTAAATTAATTAATTTATTTATTTTACCTTGTGTGCAAATTTCCTGTGAAAGCTGTTGGGATCGAAGTTTGATTCACTCATACCAATTTGGTACACACTTCCAATCTCATCTCCTTAATTGACTCCCATTAGCTTTTGGAGAAGTCGCAACACTTACTTTCTCTAGCCTGCTCTGTCAATGATCACTTAGTGTCTTCAATAAATCGTTGAAAAGTACAACTATGTGTGTTATTAGTTTAGTTAGAATTTGTACTGTGTTCTTACTATATTGTATCAGTTGTGACAACATCATACACATTTTATGATTAATCAAAGCAGAATTCAAAATAATTTCAATAATTTCCTAGTCCATGTACAAGTTTACTTGAGTGTGCATCAAGACTGCCTTTTACTTCTGGGTTACACTTTATTTCAATAGTACACTTCAGACATTCTACTAACTCTAAATATTTTTGCAACTGCATGTCAACTAACTCTCATTAGAGTATTAGTAGATGTTAGATTAGGGTCAGTGGTTAGTAGAATAAGTTAATTGCAAAATGTGTTATTGTTAGTAGACTGTCTAAAGTCAGAAAGAGCTTTATTGGCATTTATGTTGACACACACACACACACACACACACACACACACACACACACAAGGAATTCTTTAGGTCATTGGAAAGCCCCTCATTGAACATTGTGGTGAGGGCTTCATTATTTCACTCACTCCCTGCAGCCTTTGCAACAGTGCAGCCTCCTTTTAGAATGAAAAGTCGAATAGAAAATTCTCAACCCTGGATAGTGGGATCACTTTCTTACAGTCATGCGTCCAACCTGTGTTGGGTCCATCTTATTGGCCCAAATTATTGGAAATTAGAGGAACATCAGGAGAGTCCTATCTTGCTGAAAAGACCAACTGCACTTATTTTTGCGCACACACACACACACACACACACACACACACTATATCTATATCTTGAGGAACAACCATCAAACTTAGAGTGCCTTTTATTAGTCAGTAGAGCTTTCTTTCTTAGAGCCCTGCCACCTCCTGCAGTGAGATTATTATTTATAATTATAATTATGATCATGATTACTCTAAAGGCAATACGTCCTCAGTCTGTCTGGCCATAAACAGACCCATCCATCGTCCTCTACCTGCACAAGTTTGTCAAATGAGTCCAGGAATCTGTCCTCCTCAATGCTAGGCAATTATTCATTTAACTTCTGAGATAATGTTAGGTTAAATATTAATACTACTACTAATAATAATAATAATAACAACAACAACAACAACAAATATTTTCCTTTTAATAAATGTTCCTAGTCCTAATATGCACAGTTCATCAGTGAACTTTATACTAAAGAAAAAAAAAATCTTCCATCAAAATGTAATTATTTTCTATGCTTCTGAAACAACTTTTCTGCTGATGTAGCCAAGGCTTTGTGGGCAGGAAAATGTAATATTATCCAGCTAGATTTTTACATTTTCTTAAGTACATGTGAGTGGTGCTTGCCTTTGTCAATGTCATGATCCTAGGTGTTTCTAGTCTGTTGTATCTTGGCCAGAAGAGTTCACACTCTTCCTCTCTTCCAGTTATTCTGATCTCTAGATGTGACCCAGGTCCTTCAGTGATATTGTAAAAAAATAAAAAATAAAAATAAAAAATAGCCCATGTTACTGTTTGCAAAGACACAAATCATTATAAAAGTATAGTTTTCTCTGACATAGCTGCTTTATTATCAACCTTATGCATGGCTTTTCTGAGAATGAAATTGCTGTGGGCCGGGGCATACACTATCATACATACATTTTCAGCAATATTGGTATTTTAAATACCAACTCTCACTGTACAAGTAAATCACATGCGATGTCAAGTCAAAGCTCAAGATTTAATGTTCCCACTATACGGTCTGTGTGTAGCCTCCATCCTATCCTATACATACTGTATGTCCTGTTTACACTAGTATGTTTTTGTTTGAAAATTAAATCGATCCTCATCTACACTTTTTTCTACCGTTTTCACTGCGTTTCAGAATCGATCTCCGTCCACACTGCACAACTGAAAACTCATGTCGCATGACCATTCATGCAGGTACAACAATGAGCATGATTTTGCTGTTTACACGGTCGTCAAGGATACGCAGAGCAAATGTGGGCAGCCATGCCATTGTTTTAAAAAAGTCTCTGTTTTGGGCCCTGTTCCAAACTGCACCCTAAACCCTTGCGGTCTTCCATGATGTAATGCTGCTATGTCTTTTGGGTAGAAGTCTGCTGCAGGATCAGCAGAAGTGTGCATCGAGGGAGCATAGCAGTCGTAAAGTGGTCCTCGAGCACCCTCCTGAAAGATAAAATAATGAATGGAACACCCTATGGTCTCGAGGCCCTAAAGGGACATGCATACGCGGTGGCCATTGTAGGACCGTAAGTACACATGAACTGTGCCATTTGGGACAGAGCCTTGGTCCATTTACACTGAAACGCAACCCCACAGGTTTCAAAATAAAACGGGGCCTTCAGCGTTTACAAAAGACTCTGTTTTCCAGGGTCAAATAATAAATAAATAAATGCACTAGCATAAACATAGCTATAGATATGGATACAAATAATATTTTGATTGTTACAGATACAGTTATTGTATAGTCAAATCCAGTACAGAACTGGGTTACTGTATAATACTCCAAAATGGGCGGGGCGAATGGCTATATAAGCAGGCAATCGCCAGAGGAAATCAGATCTTATTCCTTCAGCGACTACTTCACTTCGCTGGATCTCTGCTGAACGCCTTCGCCTGGAACGAGCTCTTGCCGTCAAAGAGGCACCGCAGCGGACCAGCTGAGACCGCCGACCGCCTGCAGCGCCGGCATTCTCGCAGACAGCCGCTCTCAGTGCCGATCTCAGGCCGCCCGCTTCCAGCCGCTTCTCAGCAATCTCCTGGTTAATGGTTAGAGGGTTGGACTCCCAATCGAAGGGTTGTGAGTTCTAGTCTCGGGCCGGACGGAATTGTGGGTGGGGGGAGTGCATGAACAGCTCTGTCTCCACCTTCAATACCAAGACTTAGGTGCCCTTGAGCAAGGCATCGAACCCCCAACTGCTCCCCGGGCGCCGCAGCATAAATGGCTGCCCACTGCTCCGGGTGTGTGCTCACAGTGTGTGTGTGTGTGTTCACTGCTCTGTGTGTGTGCATTTCGGATGGGTTAAATGCAGAGCACAAATTCTGAGTATGGGTCACCATACTTGGCTGAATGTCACTTCACTTTCACTTTCACTTTCTCCAGGAGCGTCTAGAAAAGGGTCTCTCCCCTTCCACACTCAAAGTTTACGTAGCAGCCATTGCAGCATTTCATGCTCCTATTGCTGGCCAATCAGTGGGTCGAAACAGCCTCATTGTGCATTTCTTGAGAGGTGCTAGGCGGTTGAAGCCCCCACGTCCTCTCACCGTTCCCACTTGGGACCTTCACACGGTCCTTGGAGCACTCAAAGGACCTTCCTTTGAACCGTTGCGGTCAGCTGACCTTCAGCCCCTAATGCTCAAAACCGCTCTGCTACTTGCTCTAGCATTGGTCAAGCGTGTTGGCGATTTGCAGGCCCTCTTGGTGAGCCCTGCATGCCTTGAGTCTGGGCCCAATGACTCTAAGGTCATTTTAAAACCCAGGCATGGCTACGTACCTAATGTGCTCTCGACGCCATTCAGAGCACAGGTAATTTCCCTCTCAGCTCTGCCTCCGTTGTCAGGTGAGCGAGAGATGGATTTACTCTGCCCAGTGAGGGCTTTGAGGATTTACATTGAGCAGTCGCAGCCGTTCAGGCAATCTGACCAGCTTTTTGTCTGCTTTGGTGGCCGCACCAAAAGGTCTTCGGTCTCAAAGCAACGCCTCTCGCGTTGGATAGTTGAAGCTATCGCTCTATGTTACTCCTCTATGGGCCTTGAGTGCCCCATAGGAGTTAGAGCCCACTCTACTAGAGGGATGGCCTCTTCATGGGCCTGGTCTAGTGGTGTCTCTATCAAGGACATCTGTGAGGCGTCCGGCTGGTCCTCGCCGTCCACTTTTGTCAGATTCTATAACTTGGATATCCCGACCTTGCATGCTCGGGTTCTTTCGGTTTGATACGACAGCCTCTAGCAGACTCCGTCATCATACCACCTCCAGGGAGCTAGCTCCCTCTTAGCAGTGTAGCGTCAAGGGTTTGATGGCTCCGGTCCTCTCACTTATCCTCTGGACCCCAGGGTGTTCAAGTTAAGTCTTGTCGTTCCCTACCGTGGCACGGCGCGGTTGAATTCGTTCCCCATACGAAGAATGAGTGAAGTATCGAAAGGGAACGTACTCGGTTACGAACGTAACCTCGGTTCCCTGAGATACGGAACGAGTACTGCGTTATATGCCGTGCCACGAGGCTGCGGGTTCAGTGAAAAAAGGCTTCAGTATCGAGGAAAAAAGGAGATTTTCCCCATACGCAGTACTCGTTCCGTATCTCAGGGAACCGAGATTACGTTCGTAACCGAGTACGTTTTCAAACTAAATCGGGGCCTGCAGGGTTTTCAAAAGACTGTTTTTTAGGGTCAACCGTAGCAAAAGTTATGCATTTTAAAGTGAAAATGCACTAGCGTAAACATAACCATAGATACGGATA
Source organism: Carassius gibelio (assembly GCF_023724105.1). Taxonomy (NCBI): domain Eukaryota; kingdom Metazoa; phylum Chordata; class Actinopteri; order Cypriniformes; family Cyprinidae; genus Carassius; species Carassius gibelio. Next base: position 4,119,898 of record NC_068393.1, read on the forward strand.
CAAATCACTTTTAGATTGTTATAGATACAGATATTGTACAGTAAAACCCAGCACAGAACTGCAAAAATGTAATAAATAAATAAATAAAAACATTATATTGTAATTATAAATGCAAGCATGCTTTGTATGTATTATAGAAAAATGTATTATAAAACTTTTTATATGAGAAAAACTAAAATATTAAGCACGTTGTAATATAAATTATGAGTTATTTTAAAATATTTATATTAATTTTTTATTCAAAACTCGTATTATCATTCAATATGTGTTTGTTTTAAGTTTACATTTAAAATGTAATGTAGTTTATTTTTTGATGTTAAAATATAATGCAAAGAATTAATGAGATGCCTCATGATGCTCATGTTTAAAGCCAAAAGACTTCAAGGATCCAAGGTCCTCATTACATAACATGTGGTCAATGAGGCATTTGTTTTCCAAGTATAATGAAAGTGTCTGTAACACTGCAAATTTATTTATTTTTTTCTCATTTCACGTGTCAAAAGAATAAAGTCCTGTGTTAAGGAACCAACATGTGTATGTGTCATTGTGTAAAGAGCTACAGTTATTTTCAAACAGGATGGAGCATTATGAGGTTAATGAAACTCATCATATGTTTCATTTTAGAACTGTCATGATACATACAACAACCAACATAATAAAACATTTTTGTTCACCTGTTCGAAACTAATTGCAGATTTAGCGCCACTCACTGGACATTTGACTTTGAAAGTGTTGCGAAACATACAAGTAACATAATATGATTTTGCAGATGTCACCACAGGCAGGTTTTCCAGTGAGCCTGGGTTGATTTTTGTTTAACAGTTAAGGTTAGGAGTTTCTTCAAATAACCCAATTTATGAGCAATAGTAAGTGGTGTTTGTCTCAATATTACTAGATGAACTCCACTCCCAGGCCAGAAATGGAGTTTGGAAAGTTCTGGGGTCTCTTTCCTTCAGCTGTGTATTTACTCTCTCAACCCAAATACACTCATATTTTCTCTCCCCCCTCATTCTTCATCTCTCTCTCTGACTTTCTCTGGTAACATCTGGAATAAAGGTGGGTGGGCACTGAGCCAGTGGAGTTCAGCTGCAGCCATAAAACTAATAAAACTAAATGTGATCCAGGCTCAGATGCAGTCCAAACTCCACGCCTCAGTTAACCATTTCCCTCATCACGCTCACCAACAGTGTGTGTTTGTGTGTGATTAACATTAGTGGCATACAACAGGGAGTGAACAGGATGTGTATGTGTGTGTGAGAGTGTGTGTTACAAACTGTGGGAGTCATTCCAGAACATGGTGATAATCACAGCCTCTGTGTGTGGATGGGGTGTACGTTCAGTTTGTGTCCCACGGAGTGGAAGAATAGCGAGACTGATGATTAAGATGATGTGGGATAAAACATGTGACGTGACATACAGCCAAGTATGGTGACCCATACTCAGTATTCATGCTCTGCATTTAACCCATCCGAAGTGCACACACAGACACAGTGAACACACACCTGGGGGAGTGGGCGGCCATTTATGCTGTGGCACCCGGGGAGCAGTCTTGCTCAAGGGCACCTCAATCGTGGTATTGAAGGTGGAGAGAGCACTGTACATTCATTCCCCTTACCTACAATCCCTGCTGGTATGAGACTCGAACCCGTAATCTTTCGATTACGAGTCCAACTCTCCGTTAGGCCATGATTTTCCCAAAAAAGTACTGAAGTACTGAAAAGTACTGAATGCACATACTTCTGTTTTCTTTTTGTTCAAGACAAACAAAACAACTCTTTTTGTTTGGCTGGCTCTGACACTTGATGGAAATATTGAAATACTATCATTCAAAGAAAAGTCTTGAATATAGGTAAATCAAACTATGTATCCCAAGAGATCTGTTCTATGTTCTCAACAATTTTACTTCCCTGTCATTATTTGCTTTATTGTCTTTATGATGCAAATTAAAACTTACAAAAATGTAATTTGCTTGGGAAATACACTCTTTAAAAGTTTGGGGTATATATATATATATATATATATATATATATATATATATATATATATATATATATATATATATTAGAATATTTGATGACTAAAAAGTTCAAAAGAACAGCATTTATTTTAAATATAAATATTTTCTAATAGTATAAATGTATTTACTGTCACTAAATGATAAAACAATACATCATCATTGGGACATACAGTACCGCCACATCATAAACGGGCATCTTGTATATCACCTTTTCACATCCTGAACAGTTTTGTATATGATATATGAGTGGTAGCATTTGGCTAAATTCAGTAGCAGATTTAAAATACGTAGGCAAAGTTATTCTGATTCAGATGTCTGGAAGTGCCTCAAAGCCTTTTCATTATGATGGGGAAGCTGACAGTCAGGCTTCCTCTGAGTTCTCTGTCTACAGGTTTCTTAAAGAGCTCCCAGAGTATTGAAGTTGAAGGAATCCAAGTATCTTATCATTTTAGCAGAGTATGATGTTTGACGTATGAGTATGGTGCATTTTAGGTTTACTTAGGCTTGGATTTGGGATATGATTAAGAATATAGTTGCTTGGTAAGAATACTGGTCAAGGATCAAGAGTAAGTGTTGATCCAGTAATGTATCCAGTAAAATCATGGTCATCTTTTGAAAAATTGTATCGAACTGCTATCAATGGGACTTGTCCTACTAGTGAAAAGAAGTCAACAAATTCACATAATCTATGAAAGTTATAAATAAAACTGGAAGGATTCTTGGAATAAGACATACAGCTGTTTAATTTTTTGCATTCCATCATGCAACAAATTTTCTCTGCCAAAATTAATTTGAGCTTAATAAAACAAATGAAAGTGCAGACAGTATGCAGAGAGGTTACTGGTGGGTGGATCTCATGTTTCCATTTGGTACACTGACCTTCTGAAGAGACACTGTGTGGCACTGTCAAAGCAGTACAGTTATTCTGAGTGGCCCGTGTCAAATCCTGGCTCAACCAATGAACTGTTGTCTCAGTAGAACTTGAACTGTCATAATTGGTCATATTAAGTGCTTTATAAATACAAACCTTAATGTGTAACTTGTCTTGTACATTTACTAGATAATGAACATTACTTTATATAATATGCTTTTATTTTATTTTATTTTATTTTATTATACACTTACATTGAGATATTTGCACTTCAAATAAATAAATAAACAATTTATACAATTTATATATTTATCTATTTGTTCTTTATATATATATATATATATATATATATATATATATATATATATATATATATATATATATATATATATATATATATATATATATTCGTATTTATTTATTTTAATACATTTTATTTTTCTGCCAGGACACAATCCAGCAATTTTACACACATTTCCATTAAACCTAAAATACAATGCAATGAAGTGCAAAATTCAAAAATAGAAGTAAATATCCTATAAAAATAGATAAATAAGGAATATTCCATCTAAATGTGTTTTAACAAGGCAAATGTATATTCACTGCATACGTTTAAAAATTCAGGAAATACTTGTTTGCCTTTACCCTTTTATCTCACATATTCCTTACCACAAAGCAGCATCCATAACATGTACACTCTCTTAAACATTAGAGTGCTCCCGTATGTGTGTGTAAAGATTTGTAATTACCAGAATACATTTAAATACATTTAAAGGATGAGCCCCCGGGGTTTTCCTTCACCATGTATTTATCTCTCATCAACTCAGCGTCTGGGTTAACAGCAGTTTGTTGGCTGTTTTTAGTGCATGAATTTCACAGAGTGCTTAAAAGCTAAAGGTTTTGTTTCTGCTGACAGGGAAATACCAGAGGACCTAAACACATACACATACACATCACGCTGGTTGTTTTCTGCATTTCAGTTTTAATGCACTCTACAAAGACACTGATGAGTTTGATGTTGCCACCTTCTCCAGCTCTTCATCCTGATTCTGCACTGTGTGTGTGTGTGTGTGTTTGGCAATGTGCAATTATGAATATAGATTCATAATAGTGAGTGGAAGCAACCGGCTGCTGAGCATGTGGCTGTTCTATATGGAAGCATCAACGTTTTGAACTTAATGCGAGTCACTTTTTTTCTTATATAGGACCATGCATATTTTCATATATAGTATGTGCAACTATGCAAACAAATAAAGTGAGATTAAAGATTATGAATATGTGTTCAGCTTTAACCATGCATGAACTAGTTTCCCATATATGGAAATGTCAGGTTTATATATTGTATTGTATTTTTCTGTAATATTTTATGTATAATGTAATGTGTTTTGATTTTAGAGTGAATAATATTTTTAACCTTTAATTAAAGTTACAGAAGAAGACTTATAATATTTGACATAAAGCCAAGCTTAGACTTTTATAACTTTTCACAACAAGTGTACTACAGCTGATCATATGATGGCTGAGTTGCTCTTTATTCTTCAAACCTGAGACAGAGCAAGAAAGAGAGACATAAAGAAGAGGGTATGAAGCTCTCAAATGCATATAAAAACCTCACAACTGGCCTGAGCAGACTTCAGCGAGCCACCCAGATTGAGTCCAGAGACAAACAGAGCAAAAGAGAGACTGCTAACAGAGAAGAAAAAGAGGAAAGGAGATTGAAGATGCACCCATAAAAAAAAAAAATAATAAAAAAAAAAAAATCCATCTTGTACAGGCCTGACAACCACTTTAGCCCTGAAACAGCACATTCGGACCGCAGCTCGCCCACCAAATCTGCTCCATACATCATCAGTGAGGAAACAGCACATGAGAAATTCTTAACACAATGCATTTTGTCCAAAAGATTTAACATCTAATTCAGAGCTGACATCTTGCCCCATCTCCTTCTCTTTCTCTGTCAGTGTACAATTGATCTTTTGCTCCCCTCTGCCAGCCTTGGTCCCATCATCCCATTGCCAGAGCCGCCTATCCATCTAAACAGCACTAACCAGGCCCTGATGGGCCCAAATATCTATAAATAAAACACAAAACAGAGCACCGGTCAATGTAAACCAATCCACATATGTAGTAGGTTTTTGCAATGTAGTAATAAACGGAAAAAAAAAAAATGAAAAAAACTGTGACTCGTCTGCTTCCTTATGTTAAGGTTCGACATTGAGCTTTTACACCGCCAGTGTTTGAGCTGTATAACAGAGCTGGTGCTCTTAACAGAAAATTACGTTTTGAAGGTTTTCTTGAAACAGCAATACATTAGATAATCATCAGTCATCAACAGTCAAGTCCAGTATCTTTGATACAGACTGGATCTGGTGTCTATGGGTATCTCGGAAAAAGAGATAAAACATACTTTTTTTTTCTCAGTAGTCTAGTCTTGAAATGACAAGAGCTTGGTTGAGCACTGCATGTTTTGACAGAAAGGGTCTGATTTTCCTGAGCTGGGCCATTGGGTTGGTAATGTACAGGTGCTTCTCAACAAATTAGAATGTTGAGGAAAAGTTCATTTATTTCAGTAATTCAACTCAAATTGTGAAACTCATTTATTAAATAAATTCAGTGCACACAGACTTGAGGTAGTTTAGTTCTTTGATTCTCTTAATTGTGATGATTTTGGCAGACTATTAACAAAAACCCACCAATTCACTATTTAGACAAATTAGAATACTTCATAAACCTTCTGGAAAGTATGTTAATTTACTGTACGTGTACTCAATACTTAATAGGGGCTCCTTTTGCTTCAATTCCTGCCTCAATTTGGCATGGCATGGAGATGATCAGTTTGTGGCACTGCTGAGGTGGTCTGGAGGCCCAGGTTTATTTGACATTGGCCTTCAGCTCATCTGCATTGTTTGCTCCCTTATTTCTCATCTTCCTCTTGAAAATAGCTTGTAGATTCTCTATAGGGTTCAGGTCTGGTGAGTTTGCCGGCCAGTCAGCCACACCAACACCATTGTCATTTAACCAACTTTTGGAGCTTCCTGTGTTTAACTTTCTGTTAACATGCTTGGATACAGCACTCTGTAAACAGTCAGCTTATTGGCAATTAATTTTTATGACTTTGAAGGGTGTCAATATTTGTCCGAGACCATTTTGAAAGCTCAGGTAACCTTTGTAGGTGTTTGGAGTTGATAAGCTGATTGGCATATCATCATATTCCAATTTGTTGAGAAACTCGGAGGATGAGAAAACAAAGAAGAATCTCGTAGGACAAGAATGCTGAAACACGAAGGGTAAGGACTCCATACAAACAACAGGAAAAGACTGGAATATATAGGGAGGCTAATGACAATAGAGGGCCTGCACCTGGTGCAATTAACAGGAGTGCAATTACTGTGAAGACAGGACCAGACTAGAGGAATTCTAGTGCCTACGGTGAAGTGCCTAAGGGGAAGTGAGCCCACTAGTGGACACCCAGGGAAACAGAGACTAGACAGCATGACATTACCCCTCCTCCACGGAGCAGCTGCCAGATGCTCCACCCGAACGGTGACTTGACTCTGTCCTTGAAGATCACCAGTGACTTGACTCGGCCCTTGAAGATCACCAGTGACTTGACTCTGTCCTTGAAGATCACCAGTGACTTGACTCTGTCCTTGAAGATCACCAGTGACTTGACTCTGTCCTTGAAGATCACCAGTGACTTGACTCTGTCCTTGAAGATCACCAGTGACTTGACTTGACTCTGAAAGGTCAACGGTGACTAGCCTTGACTCTGGAAGGTCAATGGTGACGAGTCCTGACTCTGGAAGGTCAACGGTGACTAGCCCTGACTCTAGAGGGTCCACGAGCACCTGACTTGACTCTGGAGGGTCAACCGGAACCTGACTCAACTCTGGAAAATCAACGGGCACCTGACTCGACATTGGAAGGTCAACAGGAATCTGACTTGATTCAGGAGAATCAACTGGAACGTGTCTCGACTCTGGAGGGTCAACAGGAACCTGACCCAACTCTGGGTAGTCAACCGGAACCTGACTCAACTCTGGAGGGTCAACGGGAACCTGACTCAACTCAGGAAAGCCCACTGTAGCTGCCATCCTCTGCAGTGGCTCCGGGCTGGTGGCCACCTTGTGCAATGGCGCTGGGTTGGTGACCATCTTGTACTGTGTACTGTACTGTGGTGCTGCCTCAGCAGACGTGACTTGAATAGTCTCTGGATCGGCATACGTGACGTGAACACTCCTGGGAATCTCTAGGATCTTTGACAGTATGGAGAAATAATCCCAAAACGTCTCGGCGGCCATCTTGGGCGTTGGTGCTGAGCTGGCTGCCAACTTGCACCGTGGTGCTGGGCTGGTGACCACTTTGTGCTGTGGTGCTGTGCTGGCGTCCATCTTGCCTCATGGCGCTGGGCTGATGGCCATCTTGTGCTGTGTCGCTGGACCTGCGGCCATCATGGGCAGTGGTGCTGGGCCGGCGGCCATTCTGCACAGTAGCTCTGGGCTGGCGGCCATCTTGTGCTGTGGTGTTGGGCTGGCTTCCATCTTGCTTTGTGGTGCTGGGTTGGCGGCTATCCTATGCAATGGTGCTGGGTCGGCGCCCATTCTGCGCAGCAGCGCTGGGTTGGCGGCCATCTTGTGCAGCGGCACTTCACTGGCGGCCATCTTGTGCAGCGGCACTGGCTCGGCAGACATGCGCATCCTCTCCCCTCTCCTGTAGGTGGTTATGCTCACTTGCTCATAAAACACTAGCACCAGGTGTCTTCTTGTTCTGGTGGGTATTAGAGTTGTAGATCCCAGTTGCAAAGTAATGTTGCGTTCAACTGGTGGGTTTATAGTGATTACAAAGTGCTCTGACTTTGCACAGAAACTATAGATGGCACTCCTTCATCCAAAGCAGACAAGTGTGCTGAGACAGTTCAGGTCTTCAGGTTGAAACAACAGAAATAATTGTGTATAATTTGCATATAATTGCAAAGGAGAGGCAGGAGAAACTGTACCTTTATGATCATTCCAGAAAAGTTTTGCATTTGGAGAGGACCAAGCACTGAGCCATGAGGCACACCAGTGGTTGAATGTGCATGTACATGTTTACAGCACTTGCACTTTGTGGATTTATTAATAAGTCAATAACTGTGTATGTGTGTGCAGTTTTTGAATGAATGTTCCAATGCATAACTATTCTAATGCTATTTTTGCATGGCCATGAACATCTCTGAATGAATACAATTTCATGAATATTAAGTTTAGGTCACACACTAAACCTTTATTCCAAACATTAGTCAGCTTCCTTGTTGTTTGTTGTCTACATAGGCTACATTCTTTGCGGAATTTAATGAACGAAAACTGTTTATGAGTAACTGATCCGAAGTGCTCAATATTAGTCAAATAAATGGTGCTCTTCAAGTAAAGTAAAGGAGACTCTCAACTGTATGTATGATTTATAAGCATTTGAAAAATGGTCACATGGGTTATGTCATCATAAGTCACCCTCCTTGTAATACCTGTTTCATACCCATGTCATTATACAAAACTGTGTCCTGATATGTCACAAAAAACAAGCCCACACAAACATAGAAAGCATCTCAATGTTCTCTCTCTTCCCCAACCACTCTCTCATCAAATCATCCCTCCATCCAACCTTATATCATTCTGCAGCTCTCTCTTGGCTGTAGCCCATGGCGAGTAGTCATTAAGTTAATTAGCAGGGAAGAGCAAGCATATAGTTCCTTTAATGACTGCCGTTTGCATTAGTGTTCTTCTCTGGCCTCTGTTTCAACACACAAGCCCTAAAAACCTGAACTTAATTGAAATGCTGGAAATCTTGCTAAGGGTAATGATCACCTATCATCACCACCATGTGCTGCTGTTTTCCGTTTCCCATCGACAAATCTTGGAATGTGCGGGTTTTATTTTGCTCCGTATGTCTGCATTCAGGATTCTTACTTGGCAAATACATCAATTAGTACCTTGTTTCTTGATGGACTGTTGCACAGATTTAAAATAATACACAGAAATCAGCCAAACAGATTGAAGCATGCACTTGAGTATGTGTGTGTGTGTGTGTGTGTGTGTGTGTGTGTGTGTGTGTGTGGTCATGCTGTTGTCCTAATCGGCTGCTTGCCTTACAGATATTTACTCAGAAAGCCAGTGGAGAACATGACCAGACAATTAAAATGTTGAGACATTATTAGACAAAGTTTACTGTGGTCTTAGCTTGAGCTAAGGTTACATTTGAGTGTTTCAAAAATATGATTTATGTTTTGGTTAATTGAAATTAACTGTCAACATAGCAGGAGCCATTTGTTTCATGCATATACATGCACAACACTGTAAAAAAAATAATAATAAAATTTTTTAATAAATATTTTATAAATAATTAATAAAAGAAATAACATTTACAGTAAAAAAGAACGGTAGAAACATTTTAGGTTTTAATTTCATTAACTGATATGATGTTAATATACCAACCTACTGAAGTACTGAAGTCTATTTTGTACCTTTGTAATACACTGAAAATGCAGGTGTCGATGAGAAAATTACATGATAAACCAAAGCCTTTCACAAGCAGCTTTTAAATATTAACAGATATAGAAGTTGCACAGTGTCATTCACAAAGACAATAAATACCATCATGGTAACACTCATGAAACTGCAATTGTACAATAAACATTCATTTAACAACATTATGGGTAACATACAACCCTAATATGCAAAAAGAATATAAGATAATTTATATAAGAATATTTATAATAATAATAATAATAATAATAATAATAATAATAATAATAATAATAATAATAATAAAACAAAATAAAAATTAAGAAACATTATTTTAAAAAAAAAAGTGAAATCTAAAACAGGGAATTCTTGGAATGTCAATTAACGGTCTTTTTCACTTCTAAAAATGGTATACCACTGTAAAATTACATATAATGTCTAATACAGTTTTTCGCTGTATATAGACATTTGAACACATTTAACAAGTTTTTACTGTAGAATTTTTACAGTCTTTTCAGTTTTTACAGTGTACAGTCATGGCCAAAAGTTTTGGTAGTGGCATACATTTTTGTGTTTATTCCTGTGATGGTAAACTGAATTTTCAGCATCATTACTCCAGTCTTCAGTGTCACATGATCCTTCAGAAATCATTCAAAAATGCTGATTTAATTGTTTCTTTTTTCTTTTTTCAGAAAATTCTCAAGAAAGAAATCGTTTGCATCCTTGCTTATTAAAAATATTTCTAAAACAATAATAAATACAATTTTTTATATGCTTATATAAATATAATTTATACACACACACACACATTATGAATTTTTGGTGTGAGTTAGCACTGTGTTTTTCTGCTTATCTCTACAATAATTACAAATATACATATACATATTTTTTACTGTAGCTAAAAATGAAACAGGCCAAAGAAAAAATGTTTTGGAGTACATTTTCAGCAAATTTTCATTTAGGTGAATTCTTCCTTTAAAACTTAATCATGTTCCAACAGAAAACTGCTCAGTTTGAGGAAGCAAACCCTAACCGAGTGTTAATTCAGCCTTTAGTATGTTGGTGTGAAACATTTCTAGCAGGATACTGACATTGTCTAGTGCAGTAAGCAGTGAGCCAGGTTCACAGGTCAGCAGTGATTGAATACAGTTAACATATCCTGACTTACACCCTAAACAGTTTCACAGTTACAGGTCAATGGCTTTTGAACAAAGAGATCTTTAAGCTGCAGGTACAGGATGAGAGCAGTCATTTTAAATCTCTTTATACACACACACGCATGTCACACACAGCAGACAGGCTGAGGCTACACCCATATTTGCTTGCCTAATAGATGCCACATTATTCCAGTCTAACCTTGAGCTGTGGGCAAGATCACGGGCTGACAGAGTGCTTTCAGAGAGAGGTCACTTGTGCTGTCCTCCTGAGTTATTTACCTCTTTATTTATTTATTAGCATATTTACCAAGTCTCTGGCCAGTAAACACTGTGTGTGGAGAAACAATATTCTGAAAATTGAGACTGTGAGTCAGGAATAACACTTTGAGAGTTTTCACAAATCTTCATATTTCTGAAGTATACAGCACTGGAATCTTATGAAAATTTCACCACAAAATTAAATAATAATAATAATGTAAGTTACATTTACTTTTATTAATTGAATAGATGTTTTTATCCAAAGCAACTTACAATTGTGGAATGCAAGTAATAATAATAATAATTGTAATAACAAATTATATATTTAAGAAATTAAGCCTATTTCATTACAAGTATTTTTTTTTTAGTTTATTTACTAGTAGGTATCTATCTATCTATCTATCTATCTATCTATCTATCTATCTATCTATCTATCTATCTATCTATCTATCTATCTATCTATCTATCTATCTATATCTTCTGGTTCGAGTTAAGTGAACACTGGCACGCACGTTTGGCTGCCGAAGCTCACCAGACTTTTGATTGATTATTGATTGTCAATTTCTACATGTGCTTGATTTTTTGCTTTTGCGACATTTATTGCTTGTGTTTGGCAATACTCTCAGCTTTTCATGCTGCAGATAGATTCTACCAATAAAGCTTCTATGTCAATTGTGAATGCCACTTGTTCTTCACATGCTATCACATACTGAGCTTTTGGCGATCATGGTGCATCATCGAGACAGCATAATGTGGATGGTCAGGATGTTACTTAGGATTATCCTGTTAGCTACCATTGTAACAGGCATTCCACGGCTGTCTTGCTCGGCTGTGGAACTTTACCAGCTTCAATTCCATTCTGAGGTTCCTTCCTACCTCCTTAGCCATCGCAATATTCTCCGCCGACCAAAATATATTCACAGCGGATCTCACAGGATCTTCTCCCATAATAATTTTAAATCCATCAGCTCTTTTTGTTCAACTGTTCTTCGCAAACCCCATAAATTTGGGAGAGCCAGTGTGCTTGCTCCTCTGCCAGCTGACACAAATGTCTCATCTAATGAATTCAAAATTCAAACTGAACTTTTTTTATTAATTTTAAATTTTAATAAGTCCAAGAACACTTCCTGTATCCTTGATCCCATCCCTACTATTCTGGTAGTATTGCACATTTGATGTCTATAATCAACTATTCTGTATTTACTACCACTGTTGGAACTTTTGGCTGCCATCGGGATCATTAAAAACTGCTCTAGCCTGATTCAGGTCGTATCTATATAATAGAAAATATTCCATTCAGGGGAAAAATGTAGCATCAAAAATTGCCACAGTTACTAATGGTGTTCCTCAGGGTTCAGTGTTGTTGCCATTTTACATTTTGGGATACATTTTTACTGCTATGCCGATGATACACAACTCTGTCTTTCTACCTAACCAAATACTTATCTTCCTCCCTCTATTCTCACTTTATGTCTACAAGCTATCAGCAACGGGATGTCAATCAACATTCTCAGACTCAATGGAAATTAAAGTGAGGTTCTCCTCATCAGCTCTAGGGCCACACTCTCCAAAGCTCATACTGTCACCATATCAGTTGATGGTTCTTCAATACCTGTCTCGTGTTAAAAATCTTGGTGTCATTTTGGACAATGCACTTTCCTTTGGACCTCACATTATTAATAATATCACTTGTATTGCATATTTCCACCTCCACAACATCACCAGACTTCGTTCATCACTCTCTCAGCACAATACACAGGTTTTTGTACATGCTATGCTAACTTCCCGTATAGACTATTGCAATGTTCTCCTCATTGACACCTCAACAAAATTTCTGGAATGTCTCCAATCAATCCAGAATTCTGAAGCTCGGATCATTACCCGCACTAGATCAATAGACCACATTACCTCTACTTATCCAGCTGCACATGTCTCCCACCGGATCAATTATATAATTATTTTGTTAACTTTCAAAGTGCTTCATAACCTAGCACCCGTATATCTCTATGACCTACTTCTGCCCTGTCCTCCTCCCTACACTTTTTGTTCCTCGAAGACTGCAATGTTAACTGTACCTACATTTAGACTTGAAGGGCTAGAGCCTTCAGCTTGTCTCCCCAGCATCTTTGGAACTCTCTTCCTGCACACATTCATCAATTGGACTCTTTGTGTCAATTCAAATCACAATTATAAACATACCTGTTCTGACTAGCATACTCTGTATATATATATATATATATATATATATATATATATATATATATATATATATATATATATATATATATATATATATATATATATATATATATATATATATTATTATTTTTTTTTTTTTCAGTTTTCTATTAGTTTAACACCTTGTTATTAATTGAATTAATTATTGATAACTTGTTTGGGTTTGTTTAATCTGTTATGTAAGGTGTCTTTGGGTGTTTTGAAAGGTGCAATCAAATAAAATCTGTCTGTCTGTCTATCTGTTTGTCTGTCTGTCTGTATAATTGTTTTTAAAAAATTACTAAAATGCCTGGAGATTGTTAAAGTTAAATGGCCATGTTGGCCATTTCACTTTAGCAATCTCCAGGCATTTTATTTGGAGAGGATCTATCTGGTTGATCTATCAACGACAGAGTGTTTTTGAGAAACTGTCTAAACTTTTGGTGACAATACTGGCAAAAGAGCCATTCTTATTTCTTTCTTTGGATTTTAAAGTAAACTATGAACAAAAAAATGTTCTTGACAAGTTTCATGACATCCAACCATCAGAGCTTGCAGCTTTCATTGTCTGTTCATCCCATCTCCGTCTTTCTCTCATGCTCAAACAGACAGTGAGTGTGACCTGTCTACCTGCATGTGGAACTGTGGCCCGCTATCGACCCTCTGTAGGCTTAATATTCATAAAGGCTATTTCAGCAGCTTTGGACATTAGCAGGGCACACCGCTACAGTAAATCGATCCCTGCTGATAGACATCGGCTTCCCCAACCCATATCGATTCCATTCAGAGCAGCACTCAAGGTCTCCTCCAGCATCTCTACTCTCCATTCACACCTCCAGTAACACATGCTCTTATCGCATGGACAAATGATGCTAATTTCATTATTCAATTGTATCGGTACATTCATAGCCCATTATCATACACTGGTCAATCAAACTAGCATATTTTTTATTTCCTCAGTAAATATTTTATGTGTCAAGGCCTAGCAAAATGAAAGCAAGGAAGATGTTGTGGTCTTCTGGATTGTGTAAATTATTTGTGGAAAATATCAGAAATATCTAAATCAATCTTTTTAATATATATACAATTAATTAATGATTCAAAAAATATTTTTTATCACTTTAAATTAAAAAAAAATTATATATTTATTTGATAGGGACATTTTGCAAATACAATTTTGTGGCAGGCATTAGTGCTTTTGTATTGCTAAGCAATTTTAAAATCCTTATTCCATTTTTATGCATAACTCATCTTTTACAATTTGTGACGCAGACATGACAAAAGGTCACTGCACACTGAAAGTAATTGCACAATGAGTCTGAAATGTTTGCACATTAAAAGATAAATACAACCTCACGTAATGTCAATCACGTTTACACATTCTGAAATAACGTTTCTGAAATGTATATTTTTTCAGTTTTTTGCATCTGTAGCAAATATTTTGAGAGGTGTTTTGACAGTTCAGGGCCACCGTACAAAACAAGTGAACGCCAATATCCAGAATGGCGATCGTGAAGTTCATCCATTTTGTCTCACAGTACAAAGCACCATACATATCCTTGCACACTGAGTTCACAGAAAATTGTGGTCTTTTTGAAATATGTGTCTGTAGTATCGCTAGCAAAGTATCAAGCTGAGCCACTGACATCCTGAAATAAATTTTGAATCGCCTGTGATAATCCCACTGCTCCTGAAGGGGGATTCTCCTTCCTCTCTATATATGTCAGTATTGGATGGAGCTGGTATTTCCTTTTCCATTTCTCTTTTTAAGAAGCGAGAAGACTAAAAAAAAAAAAAAAAAAATCCTTACTGATTGAAGACTCCATTTAGCGCTGTTTTGTGATTTTTTTTTTTTTTTTTATCACAACAGATCAATTAATACGCATTGGACTCGGTGTGCAAGGTTTCTGTGTGCGACACATTTTTTGGGGGATTTCAAATACGAAAAAAAGCATACAAAAATTCTGGACTCAGTATGCAGAAACCTTCTGTTCAAACTTTTAATCAGTTTTAAATGAATAATTCACCTAAAACTGAGCATTTGCTGAAAATGTACTCATATTCAACAAATTGATTCATTTTATGATGTCTTCATTATCCTTTTCGAGCTTGAAAAAAAAACTTTCAAAGGATAGACAGAAATCTTTGTGGTTTTATAAAACATATGTTAATCTGTGTTCCGTAGATAAACATAAGTTCTATGGTTTTAGAAGAACAACAATTAAATGTTGTTTTTGAAACTGTATCTTTATTATATATATATATATATATATATATATATATATATATATATATATATATATATATATATATATATATATATATATATATATATACAACGTAGGAGGGAACGTAGACGCCACGTCGGGGACCGACGAATATGGGATATCGCTTCGATAGACCAATCTACTTCGAGTGTAAACTAAACGAGCCAATGCACATTGGCATGCAATTATTGCATCTAGCTGCCGCTGATCACTGCGTGAGTATAAGAGGGCAGCAGGTGCAATGCATACCAGTTTTTCGCTGAGGAGCCGAGCCGGGAACCCGGCAGCACAGCGGCGGTACAGCAACCATGGCGACGGGGCGTCCCTATCAAAGCGCCATGGGTGCTGCCCCTTTCAGTGCCCTGTGCGAGCCGCCTGCGCCCCTATTAGGTGTAGGCCGGGGCTCAGAACAAGTAGCTCCAGTCACCATTGTCAAAGCACTACCTCACTGGGTGAGATTGGATAACACTGGGAAAACGTACCCGGTCCGCTTGGAGCCGGGATGCTGCGGAAGCCCCATCCTTCCCGAAGGAGGTCTCGGAGGCAAATACACATATAGCATACGTTTAGGAGTATACAGAGAAATTTGAGGTGATTAAAACCCTCTTGGGAAGGCAGAAGTCTGCCGGGGAAACACGGGCTCTAACACTATACCGTGGACTATACACATACGAGTACCGCTTAGGTCTCAATATGGAACCCAGCCTTCCATGGTTCTCACGGATTCATCATGAAGGCCTGGCGCTGGACGTTCCGCCACGTCCAGCTGCCTAGGGTGATGGAGGATCTCAACAGGGTCTACAGTACGGACACTCTGGAGCAGTTTTAGCAAGCCGACACTAACCGGGGCCTCTCAGTGCCACTACCCGTTTGAGGTGAGAACACAGGAGGATACCGGCTCTACACGAAGGCTATAGAACCTAGCCCACAAGCCCAGCCCGCAGCTCTACAAATATCTGTCAGCGAGGCGCCACAAGCCAGCGCCCAGGAGGATGCAACACTTCTAGTTGAGTGAGCTTGCAACCTGAATGGGCAGGGCACATCCTGAGCCTGATAAGCCAGGGTTATGGCGTCCACAATCCAGTGGGACATCCTCTGCTTAGAGACGGCATTCCCCTTGCCGGCCTCCGTAACAGGCAAAGAGCTGGTCTGAGGTCCTGAAGCTTTGCGTCCGGTCCACGTAGTACCTTGATGCTCGGACGGGACAAAGCAAAGCCAGGGCTGGGTCTGCCTCCTCCAGGGGCAGCGCTTGCAGGTTCACCACTTGGTCTTCACCACAAGGGTGTAGTGGGAACCTTGGGCACGTAGCCAGGCCGGGGCCTCAGGATTACCTGGGAGTCAGCCGGCCCGAACTCTAGGCACAAATCGTCGACCGAAAATGCATGCAGGTCCCCTACCCTCTTGATGGAGGCCAGTGCAAGCAGGAGCAGGGTTTTCAATTAAATAAACTTTAGCTCAACTGAATGCAAAGGCTCGAATGGACCCTGCTGTAGTGATTTAAGCACTAGAGACAGGTCCCAAGAGGGTATACAGGGGGGCCGGGATGGATTTAACCTCCTGGCCCCTCTAAGGAACCTGATGATGAGGTCATGCTTACCCAAAGACTTCCCATTCAGGGGGTCATGGTACGCAGCAATAGCGGCAACCTGGACTTTGAGGGTGGAGGGAGACAGCCTTCGCTCCAACCCTTGCTGCAGAAAGAATAGCACGACCGCAATCGGGCATCTTCGGGGGTATTCTCTGCAACAAGAACACCACTCAACGAACAAGTTCCACTTCAAGGCATAGGCATGTCTCGTAGACGGTGCTCTTGCCGAAGTGATGGTGTTAACTACCTCTTGTGAGTGAGGGTTTAGCGACAGGCCAGTGTAACTTGGACTCGGTGAGTGCCGCGCTTCCACGCCCACCTCGGGACTCGGCCATAAAGCCAGTGCTGGAGCGGTCTCATATGTAATAGGCCGAGCGGTGTAAGTGCCGCTGTGGCCACCATATGCCCCAGTAGCCTCTAAAAGAGTTTCAGTCGGACCGCTGTCCTGCTCTTGAACGTATTCAAGCAGGCTAGCACCGACCGCGCACGTTCCTCTGTGAGGCGTGCTGTCTGTTCGACCGAATCCAACTCCATACCGAGAAAAGAGATCCTCTGCAATGGCGAGAGTTTGCTCTTTTCCCAGCTGGCCTGAAGGCCCAACAGGCTCAGGTGCCGGAGCACCACATCCCTGTGCTCGCACAACTGATCTCGAGACTGTGCTAGTATCAGCCAATCGTCTAAGTAGTTGAGAATGCAAACACTCTGCTCTCTGAGAGGAACAAGAGCTGCCTCCGTGACTTCCGTGAAGACACGGGGTGACTGGGACAGCCGGAAGGGCCGGACCTTGTACTGATATGCTAGTCCTTCGAACGCAAACCACAGAAAAGGTCTGTGGCGCGGAAGTATGGACACATGAAAGTACACGTCCTTCAGTTCGATCGCTGCAAACCAATCTTGGGGACGGACGCACCTGAAAATGCGTTACAGTGTCAACATTTTGAACTGTAGCCGATGGAGGGCCCGATTCAAAACTCACAGATCCAAGATCGGTTTTAACCCACCGATTTTCTTGGGTACAATGAGGTACGGGCTGTAGAGCCCCGTCCTCAAATCGGCTGGAGGGACCGGCTCTATCGCGGCCTTCGCCAGTAGGACTGCGATCTCCTTCCGCAAGAAAGGGGCATCGGACGCTTTCACTGTAGTGTAGTGGACACCGCAGAGCTTGGGGGGAAGCCGGGCGATCGGAATCGCATAGCCGAGGCTGATGGTTCGCAGAAGCCAGCAAGACGGGCTGGGTAGCGCTGACCAGGCACCTAAGAACCGTACAACAGGGATCAGCGGAACCACAGCCGTACCCGCAGTGGGGCAGCGAGGTGGAACACAGGGACCCAACTCGGGCGGCTTGTGAGCAGGCCGGAGTGTGGTGCTAGTCTGGGGTGCAGGGCTCACCTGGTTCCACGGGTTGGCAGAGGGTGCGTGAGTAGGGCCTTTGTTGACGCTCTCGAACCGCCCGCTGCTGCCATCTGGCGAAGGAGGAGGATGAGTGAGGTCCGGTGCTTGGCCGTCCGCAACTCTCCGTGCCCTCCTGGGACCCAGAGAGGGAGGATACTACTCTCCTGTTGAGATTTCCAGATTCTCCGCCTGGCCCTCCTCCAGGGGAGGGAGAGGTGCCTTCACCATCCCCCAAAAAGCAGCTACCTCTCTCTGGGTCACCCGTCCCAGGGCCTCTTGCTCTTCTGCTCACCGCCAAGTTTGACGGGGGCCAGGACGGGAGGGGCAGCCTGCCTGCAACCAGCTCAACGGCACCACTTGGAGGCTGCTGCAGATGTGACACGTGAGCAGGGGCAGATGCAGGGGGCTGCCCTCGGCGACGAGCAGGCTGGGGCACTGCAGCCGGCGGGTGGGTGGAGATAGCAGCAGCTGCCCGCCGGGGCAGGATGTGTCGGATCGTCTCAGTCTGCTTCTGGGAAGCCGAGACTTGCTGGGCCAAGATCTCGACTGCGTCGCCGAAGAGGCCGGTCTGGGACACAGGGGCATTGAGAAACCAGACCTTGTCAGTGTACCTCATGTCTGCCAGACCCAGCCACAGATGGCGCTCCTGGACCACTAATGTGGACATCGCACGACCCAGCAAACTCGCGGTGACCTTTGTCGCTCGAAGCGCAAGGTCAGTGGCGGTTCAGAGCTCTTCCAGAAGCGCTGGATCGTGACCACCCTCATGCAGGTCTTTCAGTGCCTTAGCCTGGTGCACCTGCAGTAACGCGTGTAAGGCGGAAGCAGCTTCCCCGCAAGCCACATAGGCACTGCCGGTCAGACCAGACGAGTGCCTACAGGTCCGGGAAGGGAGCACCGGGTCTCCACGCCAGGAGGCGGCGGATTTAGGACACAATTGCCTTGCTACCGCCCGCTCCACCGACGGGATGCCTGAATACCCCTTCGCTGCACCGCCTTCGAGGGTGGTTGAAGAGGGGAAGAGGGCCCATCGCGTTCCGTGGGTTGCTCCACTGGATCGGAGGTGCTAGAGGAGTGGTGGTCCCCAGAGGATTGGTTCCCTGCGGGGTTTGCCACCACTGTGACCCTCGAACCACTCGCGCTACTGCCGGAAGTGGTTCTCGTCTGTCGGCCGCCAGAACGAGCCCCAGATCACGGCCGCGGCAACGGGACTCCGCCCCCCTGAAGGTAGCAGAGCCTGGTTTGCAGCTCCGAGATGGTCATATTCCCGCAGTGAGAACATGACTCATCCACGAAAGCCACCTCAGTGTGCTCGATGCCCAGACACGTGAGGCAGCGATCGTGACCATCACCCGTTGCCAGGTAACGACCGCACCTAGAAACGCACGGGTGAAACGGCATCCTTATAAGGACGATCCGTTGTCTTTACAAAGACGCACCCGTGAAGCTCTTTTAGAGAAATTTGCTCTTTAGGAGATGCTCTTTTAGTGCTGAGGTGCACAGGGGAATTGGCTGCTTGCAACACGACAGGGGTAGTGCAACCTGAAGTGTGCAATCCACTCGACACAGGAAGGACCGCCGCTGAAGCGCCGTCTCGCCAACACACGAAGCTTTCGAGAGCGTGCTGAACTCGTAGTTCACAGCAGACACAGTTGAGCAGAGCGATACTAACGCTCGGCTCCAAAGAGAAAAGCTGGTACGCATTGCACCTGCTGCCCTCTTATACTCACGCAGTGATCAGCAGCAGCTGGATGCAATAATTGCATGCAATGTGCATTGGCTCGTTTAGTTTACACTCGAAGTAGATTGGTCTATTGAAGCGATATCCCATATTCGTCGGTCCCCGACGTGGCGTCGAGAGTGACCGACTGAAAGGGAACTTCTGTTATGATTGGCTAATTTCTGTGTACTGATGAATACATAATAGATGTTCATTTCTACAGGTAAATGTGGGCAGGTCCATGATATTGAGCTTATGGTTCTGATGTCATGATTTTTCTCATTTGATTTTTTTGTTTTTGTTTTGAGTGTGTGTGTGTGTTTAAGTTGAAGTTCATCTGCATTATATTTCAAACAAACAAGTCAACTGGCCTCTCAATAAAATAGGCAGTGATATTATTATTATTATTATAATTATTATTATTATTATTATTTTGTTAGTGATCTGAAAAATAATCACTGCACAATCATTTAAACATTACCAGTTTACTTATAAAATGAGCCATACAAATATATACAGATGCACAATGCTAAATAATGAATGTCCTACAATTGAGAACTTAAGTGTTGCATACACTTTCACATAACAGGTACACATTCTTCAGGAATCCTCTAAAGTGCAGCAAAGATTAAAAATGTAATAATGCAAGAGAACAAAGATTCATAAGGAAATGTATAAAATCAATATTTTTTACTACTTACTGCACCTATTCTTTATTACAAAACTGTTCAGGAACAGACATTAATAATAAATGCTGACGGGGTTCTGCAGGTACAGAGTGAAGGAAGTTCAAAAGCAATACTATTTCATTCATCTTTAAAGCATCCCGATCTTGTTTTTTTTTTGTTTTTTGTTTTTTCTCTGGGAGCCATTGAGGTGCTCTTTTAAAACTAAAAGAGGGAAAGGATAAACAGGCTTTAATAGATTGAACGATCCACGTTGCCAAGTGGCTGTCAACACAAACAGTGAAAAAAAAAGGGAGCGAAAATGTTCCAAACAGGACTTTTCAAGGTTATGGGACGTAGCAATGATTTGGAGGCAGAGGTGACGGATCTAAGGTGACACAACTCGCCTCACAACACACACAACTCTAGCTGGATTTGCACGTCTGATATTTCAATATTTCAATATTTACATATTTACATTGTGCTGAGGTGCATTTACTGGCATAGCCATGGGTCCCTTCCCTTTGCCTCTGCCACGATCCAGCATTCATCCCGGCACCAGGGACGTTGCTGCTTCCGGTGCAAGGTGCTTTGAGGAAAGTTTCTCACCCCTTTGCAGCAACTGGAGTGGCTGGTGGAGCTGCCAGTGGAGCTGCCAGAGGAGCACATTGGTCCCTCTGTAAGATGGAGGGAACCACCCTTATCCTTCGGTCTGCCCCCTGACAACCAGATGTTGATCACTGCATCGGAGGGCAAGCTCTCTCTCTCCAAGGATGACAACTTTGCTGCGTATCCCCCTTCGGGGCTCAAGGCCATGCTTTCCCAGACCACCGAGAATGTCGTGCTCTTGTGGAGTCCTCAGCCGAGTCCCAGTCTTACAAGGCTGGATGACTGGTACATCTGTAGGGGTAGCGCTGGTTCTTCTGGCTAGTGTTCATCAGTCAGTCTCAGTGACTCCTGTGGACCATCAGATTCAGCTATGCAATTCAATTTGCCAAGAGTCCTGCCCAAGTTACGAGGCATCTGGTTCACATCAATGTAGACCATTGACTTAGTGGAAGCATATACAGGCTAAACAAGAGCGGTGCAAGAAAATGAGCCTTGTGGCCCTCCACATGTCATGGACATCCACTTAGACTCATGCTCTCCTAGGCTCACATAATAACCTCTCCCTTGTAAGTATGACCTGAACCATTTGAGTACCATCCCAGAAAGCCAGACCCGGTTTTCCAGTCTCTCTAGTACTATGTTATGATCATCAGTGTGAAACACTGAGATCTAGCAATACCAGCACCAATACTTTGCCAGAGTCACAATTTAAGCGAATATCATTTATTATCTTAAAGAGTGCTGTCTCTGTGCTGTGATGAGGTCTGAAACCAGATTGAACATTTTTCAGGTATCCAGTTGAGTTTAACTATTTATTCATCTGATTAAAATCTACCTTTTCTATAATTTTGCCTATAAAAGGAAGATTAGATATTGGTCCATAATTGCTCAAAATGGTTTTGTCAAGTTTGCTTTTTTCAGGAGGGGTTTAACAACTTCTGTTTTCAGGGAGTTTGGAAATGTGCCAGAAAGAAATTTCCCCACCCTCTCTGCCAGGCGGACGGTATGCGGAACCCCATCAACGTCAACGAGCTGGTGGAGGCCATCGAGCTGGCGGAGGTCAACTAACACTGATGCTGGGGAGCGAGCGCCGCCCTTTCCCCGAAATTTTTCCCTTCAATCCAAAGCTCCCTTCACGAGGAAACTGTATGTCTCCTGGTGCGGAGTCCACCAGTTCTGGAGTTCATGCAGGCCCTTCTATTTGCAAGGTTGACCCACTCCACCCTGAAGGTCTACGTGGTAGCCATTATGGCCTACCATGTCCCTCTCAGTGGCCATTCAGTGGGCAGACACCCTCTGGTTACGTGTTTCCTCCACGTTGCGCTGAGGCCAAATGAAACTTATGCTTAGCCATGGATCAGGATGCCATCCTAAAACCTCAAGTCCTCTGATCTCTCCTCTCCTGAGGATCAAGACTCACTTCTTCTGGCCATTGGGCGGGATGTCCCCGATTACTTGTCAGGCTCCTGGCTCCTTCTCTCGCTTTAGCTGTGCTCTTCCACACTAGGCAGAGATTTGAAAGTCAGGCAGTGTGGGCATAGTCATTCCCAAAGCCTCTGGCGCAGCTTGAGTTCCTGAAGAGGAACATCTCAGGTTACACATGTAACCATGGATCATCAAGGGAATGAGTTGCTGCATCTTATTTTTTTAAGGATAATGCAGTCCCAACGAAAAAGGGTCACGATCGTGTGTTGGAACCGCAGGCGGTGAGTAAAACTGCTTCAAATATCTCTGTGTTGTTAACTTTGCTATCGGCGCGTAAGCACATCAAGTAAACAACATGCGATGTTTTCATCAAACTGCACTTTCCACATGTAGAGCTAAAAAAAAAAAAAAAAAAAAAAAAAAAAAAAGATGACAAGCAAATATATACAGTTTCAACACATACCACATAGAGACGTTGTTGCTGATGCTGCTCTTGTTAAATTTCAGCCTCTGGATCTGATTCTGGATCATAAATATACGCTGAATCTGACTGTTAGCCATGGTTTGTTTTGCTTGGTTTTGTCCTCACGGTAATGTCACAGTTTCCAGATGCTCTCAACGCAAAAGCCTACTGGCGCTCGTGATTCTTTAGCTCCGCCCACACGTCACGCCTCCAGCCGGTCGTGCTTTTCTGGGAAAAATCTGTACAGACTATCTTTCTCTTATGAATATAATAAAACTAAAGACCTTTTGTTATGAAGTTATGAAGTTATGAGTTATGAAGGATGCAGTACTACTCTATAGGTACTCAAGATTAACAGGATATTGAGTGAAAACGAGCATTTCACCCCCCCCTTATACTTTAGATTTATTCCAGCATTTATCTTGCAAATTTTTTTACAATTGGCTTTTATGTGCAGTACACATACTGCTTTGATCCCACTGTTATTCTCATTGGCTGTACAGCTGTAAATACTGATTTGTGTGTGTGTGTGCTCTTGTTTTTGGGACATATCAGGACACAATTCTGTATAATGACATGGGTATGACTCAGGTATTACAAGGAGAGGGTGACTTATGAGAACATAACCCATGTCCCCATTTTTCAAAAAGCTTATAAATCATACAGTATTAGTTTTTTTTTTTTTTTTTGAGAAAGTAAAAATGCTCATTTCCTGTGTGGGTTAGGCTTAGGTGTAGGGTTTGTGTAGGGCCATAGAATATACAGTTTGTACAGTATAAAAACCATTACGCCATTGGATTTCCCCACTTTTCCCAAAAATCAAACGTGTGTGTGTGTGTAATTAATGCTTTGGACTCCTCCCTTCCCTTTAACCTACTGTTCGCTGGTGAATGAATTTCACATGGGCATAGACTTTAATGGCTTCTGAATGGAGTGTTTTCATGGAGTGTTAGGCAAAGACCCTCCCCTGGATCCAAGTGCTCAGTGATGTGGAGCAGAGGCTGATTTAATCGGACAGTCTCTCCCCTGGTACCCATCCCGCTGTAGGAGAAAGAGAGACAGAGAGAGAATGGTGCAGTACAGGGGTTTACCATCTGACCGAACAGGCCAGTAAAGACAGACCCATGCTGGCCGTTAGTGCCTGCTAAAGTGAAAGAGAGAGAGTGAGAGAGAGAGAGAGAATCAAAGTAAAAAAAAATTTACTTATGGTGAAGTTTTGATTTATGTACTTTTAGTGTGACTAAATAGAACTTGAGGCCATTCAGAAAGACTGTCCCTGGTAGAAAATAAGTAATTATTACTGAACTATGCACATAATTGCAATAAAAAAAATAAAAAAAATAAAAAATAAAATAATATATATATATATATATATATATATATATATATATATATATAATTACATCTGTTGTTTCTGAAATCTTGTCAGAGTGTACTGAATAAAATTACTAGCATTTATGGTAAATAATAATGATAATAGTAATTCCTTACATTTATATAGCACTTCTCTAGGCACTCAAAGTGCTTTACATTTGTCAGGGGGTATCTCCTCGTCCACCACCAGTGTGCAGCATCCACCTGGATGATGTGACGGCAGCCATAGTCCGCCAGAACGCCCACCACACACCAGCTAACTGATGGAGAGGAGACAGAGTGATGAAGCCAATCAGCAGATATGGGGATTGTTAGGAGGCCATGATGGTCAGAGGCCAATGAGTGAATTTGGCCAGGATGCAGAAGGATTTTTAATGACCACAGATAGTCAGGCCCTCGGTTTAACATCTCATCCGAAGGACGTGTTGACAGCATTGTGTCCCCGTCACTACACTGGGGCACTAGGATCCACACAGACCACAGGGTGAGCACCCCTTGCTGGCCTCACTAGCACCTCTTCCAGCAGCAACCTAGTTTTCCCAGGAAGTCTCCCATCCCATAAATAAAACTGTATGTAATTGTAATTTCTGTTGAAATTAGTATGTCATGCATTTAAATATTTGCAATTACACATTTGTAATGATTATGTTGCAACTTATCACATTTAAAATGATTTAACATTCAAATCAATATAAAATATGCTAGTGAAGAAAACCTATCAAAATAAGTGCACTTCTTAAAAGCATGACAGATTATTTAAACATAATGATTATAAATGCAATTTAACTTTTAATCTGTTTCTAATCTGTTAATCTGATTAAAAATCATACTGTTTCCAGACTTCCAAGTACTGTTCCTCTTCAGGATCTCGAGCTGCGTCGGAGGATGCTTTGGGAATGCCCTTTAGTGTGACCAGCTCTGTACCACGTGTGTAATCAGTCCAATGTCCCAGACAAGTTTTATAGAAAAATTTGGCATTTTGCACCACTAGAGGCACGAAATGTCATTGTAATTCTAATTGTAATTTTTAGTTTTTAGTTTTGGTCTATTTCAGATGCAGTGATGTTCATTTTCAAGTGCAGATCCCATTCAGAATGCTCAAATAGACTGTGATAGTATGAGACACTTTAATCTGTTAAGTATTTTCTGGTTTAGGATACTCACCAAGGACTCATTATTGTACGGGCTCATAAATCATTGTCTATAGACAGCATGCAAATATTTCTTCTGCTGGCACTCATACTCTCTTCTGAGGCCCAGTTTGAGTTCACGCAAGGTGAAGTATTTTGTTTAAACAAGTAACACAGTTTGCCATCTATTAAAATTAATTGTTTCATGAACAATGCTGAATGTGTGCCCAGCCAACAAATCCCTGTGCCTAGTTGTACTTCTATTTTTTTAGTTTTTATTTGTATTTGTTTATATATTCTCATGTACTACTAACACTTCTGTCATGGTTATTTCACAAAGTGTGCATATGTTAACTTACAGCATGATGGGAAAACAGTAATTTGATACCCAGAAAGTCATCTGGTGTAGCCCTCATCATCACAAACCACTGACCTGTTGGTCATTCTCATTGGGGTCGGTTTCTCTCGACTAACCAGTTTCATCACTGTTCTCGTGGGAAGTGTTTCGCTTACCTCAACGGAAAACTGAAATGTCACACTGCATGAATGCAATATATTGGATTCACAAACCAGTTCTATGATCTTAAAACGGATACTTACAGGTAGCTTTAAAATTGTATCGAACTGTATTAAAAAGACATATTGTGAAATACAGAAAATACACACACCTGTGACCTGTGTTCACTCATCAGTTGAATTATATATATATATATATATATATATATATATATATATATATATATATATATATATATATATATATATATATATATAAAGTACATATATTTGAAAGTACAAGATGGGAAATTGCATCATGCAAATTGTATTTAGCAGAAACATACTGCATTTGGATACATTTTGACCTGATTTGCATGTTGTGAATTGGGTTCTAAAAAACTGACATTATGAGATATTAGTTAATCTTTTATGAATTTCGCCCCTTTATGTGTGTGTGTGTGTTTGTGTGTGTGTTTGTGTGTGGGTGTGTCGCTGATGAACAGGAGATTAAAATTTGGAACACACAAACAAACATGAACAATTAGACCGGGGATCTCCAACCCCGCTCCTGGAGAGCTTCCATCCTGCAGACTTCAGTTCCAACACTGCTCCAACACACCTGTCTGTAATTACCTGTAACCCATAACACATTGATTAGCTGCTCCGGGTGTGTTAGATTAGGGTTGAAGCTGAAATCTTCAGGATGCTAGCTCTCCAGGAGCAGACCCTAGAATTAGACCTTGGTAATATGGCTCTTGAAAGTCACTTTCAATAAGTGCATCAAAATCCATAAACTTTGAGAGGTTTATCATATTTGCCTGATTGGGTTGTGTGTTTGATAGTGTTTCGTTTGAGATAATTAGTTTTATGCTGTTTCTATACTTGCTTCTCTCTGGTTTTTATTAAAGAGTCTGTTGCTCTGACCTGCTTTATTTCTGTCTGCCTCGTCTGTTAGTCACAGAAGCCACATCACTGCTGAAGAATCTCTGTCCACAAACACACACACACAGCCTGTGTTTTTGCTCGTACATGCATATACAGTACAAGATGACCCTTGGTATACATGTAAAACATTGTTTTAAAACTCTGTGTCCCTTTCTGTGCTGAATTGCTGGTAAGTAGAAATCACTGTCAAAACACTCATTTGAGCCTGGTCAAAAAGTCCTGGTGTGTTTACAACAAATCCCAATGACCGAGAGGAGCGTAACTGGACTTTAATTGGTCAACTCTGCTGTCTTATAGAGGGTCTTATAGCTCCAGTGGGCACAATTTCCACTGGCAGTCCAAGCTTTTAAAAGTATTTAGTGAGTGCATGATCCACGTTTTAGGGTTTTGGGCATTTGTGCTCACAGGATGTACAGTGCATACCTGACAAAGGATTACAAACCTTTGATACATCTGCAGTTTTCATCTCAGAACTGTCCTTGTTGTAATTTTGTTGTAACTGTCCAGTATTTTGGCCCATACACACATTCGTCAGGGTGTTAATTAGACGATTGTTACTTAAAATTGCTGCTAGCAAATTTTGTGTGGACTCGCTCATTGCTTTTGCTTTTGCAATGATTTTCAGACATTTGTTTTATATATTCAGACTTTCATTCTATATATATTCAAACTTTCATTCTATATATATTCAGACTTTCCATATATTCAGATATTCGTTTTATATATTCAGACTTTCATTCCATATATTCAAACTTTCATTCTATTTATATATAGTCAGACTTTCATTCTATATAAATTCAAACTTTCATTCTATATATATATTCAGACTTTCATTCCAGATGTCACAAGGTGACGATCTTTAGGGGCAGAACCAAAATTCGGGAAGTTTGGTTCCGCCCGGAAGTGTTTCCGCCCGGACTGGAAAAACAGAACACCGGAACGTCCGGTAGCGCCGTAAGAGGGAAAATCAGGGAATTCGATGCACCTGTGCCTAGTTAGGGACAGCGGTTGGTGATTGGAGGATACGCTGGACAAGGCAGTACTTAAGGCCAAGTTATTTCACAGTCTGAGAGCTCTTTCTGGTGTGTGTGAAGCACTGTGTTGTGCCTGTCTTGGTGCGCTGCTGGTGGCTGTCTAACTCTCTCCCCCTCAGGCTGGAATTGTATGATTGTGAAGACATCGCGAACCATAAAGGTTGAGAAGTGAACGGATTATACGGCGAATTGAGACGACGTGAAAAAGGGGATTGGAAGCGGTATTGATGTGAGTACTAAGAGCAAGCCGAAAGTGCCCTGTATATTGACCTGGCGTTGTGTAGATCTCCCCAGGAGGAGGAGGGCGGCCCTACCCCTAATATAGCGTGGTGGGAGAGCCGAAGGAATACTTATTGAAGTAGTCACAACGACGACATCACTAGCTAGGCCGCATATTCCATCGCCAGATCCGAACCAAGCGAAGTGAAGGAAGACGGGTGTCCTTTTCGTACACTGAGTGTGGTGGGTGAGTCTTCGTGCTGTGAAAACCTAAAATTTTGACGTGGTGCTGTATATTACTGTGAGCTGCAATCAGCGAAGAGGTGAAAGCCATCCAAAGCAGAGTAACTGTGTTTTGTGTCCAAGTTGATACCTGTAGAGAGGAGGAGAGAGAGTGGATAACGCGAGGAGAAATAGAGCGAAACCTGTACTTACATTACGCTGTGTCCAGCCCAGAGGTGAGAGCCATTCAAAGCAAACTAACTGTGCTATTGTGCCCAAGTTGATACCTGTGGAGAGAAAAGGAGAGAGAGTGGGTAACACGAGGAGAGACCGAGGAAACCTGTACTTACGCCGCTGCCTGTGGAGAAAGCGAGTGAGCACCCAAGGAACGAACTGTGTGAACCAGTACTTACTGTGAGCTGCAATCAGCGAAGAGGTGAGAGCAAAACCAAGCCAAATTAACTGTGCCTTTGCATCCCAGCTGTTGCCTGTGGAGGAAGAGAAAGAGTGAGCACCCCGAGAACGAACTGTGTGAACCAGTACTTACCGTGAGTTGTATTCAGCGAAGAGGAGGAAGGAGGGCGCTACGGATACCTAAGACTCTGGCCGGGCCCCGAGTCCCACGCCCCGGATCCCCGTGGCCCCCTTGCTCCCTGACCTCTTCCCGGCCATAGCCCATCTGGAGGGCCGAGTCAGCGTTTAGTTTTAATTGCCCTTTCCCTATTCCCCAAGCTATTTTTAAATATTTAAATAAAGATTGTTTTATCACTTACTCATTCTCGTGTTGTTTGGCCATTGGGTTGGCTTTGGGGACCTCCTCGAGGTGGAAGTTGAGAAGGGGTGTGGCTTAGTCAAAGCATAGCCGCCCCTGGGTGTGACACATATATATATACACACACACATATCCATTCGTTGTATATATTCAGACTTTCATTCTATATATTCAGACTTCATATTATAAATATAATTATTTCCTGAAGGGCTTGCCTATATATATATTTTTTTTTTTTTACTTTTCAAATAAATTATGGTTGCAGTGGCCAGATTATCAATTAATAGATGTACGAATTGAGATCCTTGCACAATACTATGTTGTGACCTCACAACACTTTTACCATATTGTATTATTTTTAAACTAATAGATTTTCACGTGAGCAGTACATAACCAACTCCATATGTAGTGGAACGCCACTCTCCTTGGGAGGTCAGTTACCCACATTTCCCAAAATCAACTATGGTCACAAGTTCCTCCGTTTGCAATGGAGTTCAACTGAATAGTTAGCTAATGACCATAGTCAGCTAACGATAGTTTTACGAAACGCACGCCTGGTAAATAGTGCAAATGCTAAAACACTGCTCATGCAATCAGTTTCAATTCAACATGTCATTTCTTGAATCAGTTTTCCCTTTTCTTCTTATTGGTTTCTAGTTTTCATTCCTAGATGACTGTAGTATCTGACTTGCCACTGGTGGATGTTGAGTCATGTTGCTGTCAGTCATGTCTGCAGAAATTGCCAACTCTCACTGAAAATGAATGATCTACAGTAGTCGCTAGTCATTGCAAATCTCCATCAGTGGGAAATGCTTAACCATAATATTTACAGTTAAGCTTTAAAGTTGTATTTATTATTATTTATTTATTTATTACTTGAAAATCATCTCAGGTTACACATGTAACCATAGTTCCCTGAGAATAGTGAACAAGATAATGTGCTACTAGGGCTGTGGCACTAAGGGACGCCTTCAACATGACCGTGTCTGAAGCAGGAATGAAAAAAAGACAATTAACTTGACATTGGCAGGCAGAAGCCTGTGACGTAAACAATAAAGCTAGTATAAAAGAGCACCTGCGGAATACGTCATCCACTTCTTGTCTGAAGGAGACACAGGCAGGAATGCCAGAAGCATGGTACAGGGAAACAGCATCTCGTTCCCTATTCTCAGGGAAACATGGTTACATGCGTAACCTGAGATGTTCCCTTTTGAAAGAGAACTCCACACTGCATCATCTACAGTGTGCAGGAGGAATGAAATACCAAAGTCACCATGCTGCACTCCACGCCAGAAGCAGTTAGATTTAATTACTGCCAAAGACAGAGTTCTGAAGAGTAGAGGCTTCACCAGTAAGACTCTCTTATATGACAGGAAGCCTAACAACACTCAAGCCTAGTTGAGGAGCTCTTAAGAGTGGAGCTCTAAGTACAACAACTCACTAGAAAGAGAGGAGACCTGGTGACACTGAATACCAGAGGCAGTTAATGAGGCTTGAAAGAGAGCCCACACATTAATACTGCCCAAGCAGAGCTCTGCAGAGCATAGGCTTCAGCAGAATTACTCTCTTAAACAAGAGGAAGCCTAACAAAACTCAATGTCAGAGGCTGTTAGCAAGGCTCACAATAGAGCCTACATAGTAATAGTACTGTCTAAGTGAAGATCTGGAGAGCAAAGTTGTCAGGAGGATGACTCTCCTAAATGAGATGAAGCCTAACAACACTCAAGCCTAGATGAGGAGCTCTTAAAAGTGGAGATCTAAGTACAACAGCTCACTAGAATGAGAGGAGACCTGGTTACACTGAATGCCAGAGGAAGTTAATGAGACAGCCACAGAGCTCTGTTGAGAGAACACTAGGAACTTTGATCTCAGCATAGTGGCCCTCAAAGGGAGGGGAGCTAATAACTGCAAAACAAAAATATTACCTGGGCTGAGAGGATGAGGAGGCTCAAACAAGAGTCTAACAAATAAAAAATAAAAACTTGCTATTACACCAGTTTAGGAGCCTCCTTCATTGATAATTTAGATATCAGAGGGTTTTTTTGGCATTTGAACTACAATCGATATCACACATTATACACAGTTCCTATTCTGTAAAATAAAAAAGAAACAAAAAAGGAATTCTGAAAGAGAAAGCACTCCTCTTCAGATTCCTTACATGCCCCGCCTACAATCCCCATCATCGTTCTTACTAACTGGGAGCCAAACACATTCTGCTCAAACTCTAAGTTGCCTCAGAATCAGGCAAGAACAGAAACAGCCGCTCGCATTAAGCTTGTTCGATTCCCTTGAGAGGTGAACGCGCTCATGCAAACGCTGACAAAAGCGTACACAAGGCTTGAAGACGAAGAGGATGACTTATTCCGCAGGTTGTGACGATTCGTGTACCAGAGAGACACAGGGAGAGCGAGAGATCCACTTGCAGGTATTTATTCCATAAAGGGTAATCCAAAATCGTTGTCAAAACACAGCCAAGGTCAAAACCAAAAAGACAGTCCAAACAAAATAAACAGATAAACAAAGGAGGGAACAGGAAATGGAACTCGGAAGACGATAAGTTAGGGTGAGTCTCGGAAGACGAGAAGACGAAGGGGAATCTCGGATGATGAGAATGCTGCATACACAAAGGGTAAGGACTCCATACAAACAACAGGAAAATACTGGAATATATAGGGAGACTAATGACAATAGAATGTCAGCACCTGGTGCAATTAACAGGAGTGCAATTACTGTGAAGACAGGACCAGACTAGAGGAATTCTAGTGCCTACAGTGAAGTGCCTAAGGGGAAGTGAGCCCACTAGTGGACACCCAGGGAAACAGAGACTAGACAGCGTGACATTACCCCCTCCTCCAAGGAGCAGCTGCCAGATGCTCCACCCGAACCCAAGGGAAAACCAAAGACACAAAGAGACCAGGAGGGAGGTGGAGCGACGGAGGATCAGGGGGAGGGACGGAGGGCCAGATAAAATGGTAAAACAGAGACATGAGGACCAGGTAGAATGGGGAAACAGAGACAAGAGAAGTACAACAAAAAACAAGGAGTCCTGGAGGGTGGTGGACTGGCGGAGGATCAGGGGGAGGGATGGAGGGCCAGGTCCACGGGAGGAAATAGAATGAAAGACACAGACAGAAGAACAACAAATAATAAACACAAAAACACAAGTCCAAGAAGGACATCACGTGACGCCCACCAGGGCGGAGCAGAAGACCACCACAACCATGTGGTCGGAACGGATGCCCCCCAGGGCGGAGCAGAATACCACCATGTCCGTGTGGTCAGGACGGACGCCCCCCAGGGCAGAGCAGAAGACCACCACACCCGTGTGGTCAGGGCGGAAGCCCCCCAGGGTGGAGCAGAAGACCACCACATCCTTGTGGTCGAGACAGAAAGCCCCCAGGGTGGAGCAGAAGACCACCACATCCGTGCGGCCGGACCAACTGGTGGACAAGTCTGGTTGGGCAAGTCTGAAACATAGAACATGAGCATGTTAAGGGTAGCATCCGTGGCCACAACAGGAACAGTCGGGTGCTTAGAGAGAAGGAAGTTCCGCAGAGGCGAGGAGAGACTCTGGTAGTTCATCAGAGACGTGTAATGGTTCTGGTAGTTCATCAGAGATGTGAAGAGGCTCTGGTATTTCCATAGAGATGTGGCTAGACTCTGGTAATCCCATGGTGTTTATACTGGATTGCAGAAGATCCTGTTGACTTGACTCTGCTCATGAAGATAACTGGTGACTTGCATTTGTTCATGAAGATCATGGTGACTTGTATTTGTTCATGAAGATCAATGGTGACTTGCCTTTGTTCATGAAGATCAGTGGTGACTTGCCTTTGTTCATGAAGATCACTGGTGACTTGAATCCTCCCATGAAGAACCCCGGTGACTTGACTCTGTCCTTGAAGATCACCAGTGACTTGACTCAGTCCTTGAAGATCACCAGTGACTTGATTCGGTCCTTGAAGATCACCAGTGATTTGACTCTGTCCTTGAAGATCACCGGTGACTTGACTCTGTCCTTGAAGATCACAGGTGACTTGACTCTGTCCCTGAAGATCACCAGTGACTTGACTCTGTCCTTGAAGATCACCAGTGACTTGACTCTTTCCTTGAAGATCAACGGTGTCTAACCTTGACTCTGGAAGGTCCACGGTAACTAGCCCTGACTCTGGAAGGTCTATGGTGACTAGTCCTCACTCTGGAAGGTCACCGGTGACTAGCCCTGATTCTGGAAAATCAAAGGGGACTAACCCTGACTCTGGAAGGTCAGTTGTGACTAACCCTGACTCTGGAGGGTCAACGAGCACCTGACTCGACTCTGGAGGGTCCATGAGTATCTGACTCGACTTAGGAGGGTCAACCGGAACCTGACTCAACTCTGGAAATTCAGCGGGCACCTGACTCGACTCTGGAAGGTCAACAGGAACTAGCCCTGACTCTGGAAGGTCAACGGTGACTAACCCGGACTGTGTAAGGTCGATGGTGATTAACCCTGACTCTGGAAGGTCAACGGTGACTAACCCTGACTCTGGAGGGTCCATGAACACCTGACTCGACTCTGGAGGGTCAACCGGAACCTGACTCAACTCTGGAAAGTCAACGGGCACCTGACTCAACTCAGCAAAGCCCACTGTAGCTGCCATCCTCTGCAGTGGCTCCGGGTTGATGGCCATCTTGTACTGTGGTGCTGGCTCAGCAGACGTGACGTGAACAGTCTCTGGATCAGCAGACATGACGTGAACAGTCTCTGGATCAACAGACATGACGTGAACACTCCTGGGAATCTCTAGGATCTTTGACAGCATGGAGAAATAATCCAAAAATGCCTCAGCGGCCATCTTGGGCGTTGGCGCTGAGCTGGCGGACATCTTGCACCGTGGCGCTGGGCTGGTGACCACTTTGAGCTCTGGCGCTGTGCTGGCGTCCATTTTGCCTTGTGGCACTGGGCTGACGGCCATCTTGTGCAGTGTCGCTGGACCTGCGGCCATCATGTGCAGTGGTGCTGGGTGGCGGCCATTCTGCGCAGTTGCTTTGGGCTAACGGCAGACATGGGGACTTGTGACTTGGTGACTTGGACTCGAGTCGACTCGAGTCGCTATTTTTAGGACTTGAGACTTGACTCGGACTTGGAAGTTAAAGACTCGGGACTTGACTTGACTTGAGACACGATGACTTGAATGACTTGAGTGTTAATCACATCATGTTTTCAGTTTGAATATAAAATATATAAATTATTTTTTTAAATAAAGTTGATTACTCAGCTGGAGCGCAGGCTGAGAATAGCGTAGTGACTGGATCAGGACACTATCATCAGTCATGCCCTCTCTACCTTACACACACCACGCCCACTTAAATCAGATATCACATCACATAAACATGTCAGCCTGAGAGGTACCGAGGGTCATCGCTTTTGTCTTCAATAGTTCGCGCCTAAAAACGTGTGGAAAACGCTGGGTGCGCCGCTTTCTCCTTCTTTCCAAAGCGCTCGGGCAGAAGTGCTCCTGGGGCGTCTGTCGTTGCTAAGCATCCATGACACGCTCTCTCTCAATGAAGACGCGGAAATTTCAGCAAAGTATAAATGGATTTGCAGCACTAACAATCGCTCGCAGTAGCTCTGCTACTAAATTCGTTTCAAAATGGCAATCCATATACAGCTATGAACAGCTGTCCCTTCATCTTAGCTGAGCTTTCAACGTTGATACGGAAAGGATGAAGCTGATTGGTTAGTTATTGTCACATGACCTGCGGTGCGCTTGCGGCATTCTGAAAAGTTTAGATGTTTTTAAGTCGATGCGGTGCGACGCGCGCGCGTTGCTTCCATTATGAGCGCGCATACCGCGCGCCTACATTGGAAATAACGAACTTGCGCGCGCAAAAGACGTGCTGTGAACGGCCCCTAATGATCCGCTAGCAGGCCGTCAAAAAAACGCATTCCAGGGGCGGTGCTAGGGCTGGGCTAAGGGGGCATAAGCCCCGAATATTTTGTTACCTTGACTTTCTCATAGAGCAAAACAATTAATCAGAAAAACTAATGTAGCTGCCGCGATTACCCAATCATGAGAAGTGCATATATATATTTTAAGAACCAAGAATATTACATATTTTTGGTTGTTTCACACTTTTTTGTTATGTATATAATTCCATAGTATATAATTCCACATGTGTTAATTCATAGTTTTGTTGCCTTCAGTGTGAATCTACAATTTTCATAGTCATGAAAATAAAGAAAAGTCTTTGAATGAGAAGGTGTGTCCAAACTTTTGGTCTGTACTGTACATAACAAAAAAGTATGAAACAACTGAAAATACGTCATATTTATATTCTATACTCTGAGAGAGAGAGAGAGAGAGAGAGAGAGAGAGAGAGAGAGTGTGTGTGTGTGTGTGTGTGTGTGAGAGAGAGAGAGAGAGAGAGAGAGAGAGAGAGAGAGAGAGAGAGAGGAGAAATTTTTTAACAGTTTAATGTTGTATGTAAACTGTGTTTGAGAGAGAGAGAGAGAGAGAGAGAGGTGTTCAGAGAGGAGTCTGTTGGATGTTTAGCTGTTATTTGTTTTATGGACTCAATGTTGAAAATGTAAAACATTTCAAACACTGTTGGCAGAAGTGAAAAATAAATAATTTTAGGAAGTTACAATTTTGTTTGATTCCATGATGTATTTTACTGAACATGAGTATTTACAATGCAAATCCAAATTATTTTAATTTACTGACAGTTACTTATATCTTGTCTTTTAACTTTATTAAGATCAGATTCTGCAGGTAAAATAACAATATTAAGGTGACTTGACTTGGACTTGACTTGACATAGCTTATGACTTGACTTGACTTGACTTGCCCAAGAAAAAAATACTTGGGACTTACTTGAGACTTGAAGGTTAAGACTTGAGACTTACTTGAGACTTGCACATGTGTGACTTGGTCCCATCTCTGGCTAACGGCCACTGTGGCTAGCGGCCATCTTGTGCTGTGGTGTTGGGCTGGCCTCCATCTTGCCTCGTGGTGCTGGGTTGGCGGCCATCCTGTGCAATGGTGCTGGGTCGGCGCTCATTCTGCTCAGCGGCGCTGGGCTGGCGGCCATCTTGTGCAGCGGCACTGGACTGGCGGACATCTTGTGCAGCAGCACTGGCTCGGCAGACTTGCACCTCCTTTCCCCTCTCTGTCCACAATGGAGAGTTGGGAGGAAATATGAATAGACATACCGCTGGATCTCTGTTTTGGACAGAGTTTTGTGATGATTTGTGTACCAGAGAGAGACAGGGAGAGCGAGAGATCCAATTGCAGGTATTTATTCCATAAAGGGTAATCAAAAATCATTGTCAAAACACAGCCAAGGTCAAAACCAAAAAGACAGTCCAAACAAAACAAACAAATAAACAAAGGAGGGAACAGGGAGAGAAGTTAGGGGGAATCTCAGATGATGAGAATGCTGCATACACAAAGGGTAAGGACTCCATACAAACAACAGGGAAAGACTGGAATATATAGGGAGACTAATGACAATAGAGTGCTGCACCTGGTGCAATTAACTGGAGTGCAATTACTGTGAAGACAGGACCAGACTAGAGGAATTCTAGTGCCTGCGGTGAAGTGCCTAAGGGGAAGTGAGCCCACTAGTGGACACCCAGGGAAACAGAGACTAGACAGCGTGACACAGGTGCTCTTTTATACACTCTTTATTGTTTATGTCATAGGCTGCCGCCTGCCAATGTCAAGTTCATGGTCATTGTTTTATTAATGATTCAGACACTGGTCACACTGAAGGCGTGCCCTAGCACCCTCTAGAGGACACAGTGTGGAGTTTCCTTTCGAAAGGAAGCTACTCTTATTTTAACAGAACAGAGTTACTATCATGGTAGTTAAATTGGTAGTGCCACTACTTTTAATTAGTTTAGTTCCTTATCTTTGAAGTTTCCCCCAAAGCTCTTCCATGCTCATTATTTCATGTAATTTTCTTTTGTTTCCTTTTTAAATTTTTTTTTTTTTTTTTTTTTTTTTTTTTTTTTTTTGCGGTGATGCATCATTTTTAAACTTTGTGGGGCAGCTGTGGCATAATGGTTAGAGAGTTGGACTTGTAACCTGAAGGTCACAGGTTCAAGTCTTGTATTGGCAGGAGTCGTAGGTGGGGGGTAATGAATGAGTATTGCTCTCTTCCACCCTCAATAACCATGGCTGAAGTGCCCCTTGAGCAAAGCACTGAACCCCCAGTTGCTCCTCGGGTGCTGGATATATAACTGCCCACTGCTCCGGGTGTGTGCATATGGTGTGTTCACTTCTCACTGCTGTGTGTATGCCCTTAGATGGGTTAAATGCAGAGCACCAATTCTGAGTATGGGTTACCATACTTGGCAAATGTCACAACTTTCACCTAATGCAAGTCCATTCCATGTTCTCCATCTCAATGCCTCTCTTCTCCACCAGTCTAAGAGCCTTCGGCAGGGGCATCTTAAGGTTAATGGCTTCACTCCTGACAGCCCTTTTTTGGCCGGGCACCAGCACAAGTGTAGTGGTTAGGGGTTAACACCGTGCACCCTGTGCTTAATTCTGGGCAAGCAGCCATGCCGTCATCAGCCTCTCACTCTGGATTCTCAGAGGAAACACTGTTATACTAAAACTTGTGTTTATTACGTTGATTGTGTCTCAGAAAGCCTCCTGCTTGACTGCTGTAATATAATTACTATCACAATATGAGCAATAAATTATGTTTTCTTAACATCGCAATAATGCTTATTTGTTTGGGGTGGGGGCTGTATATCATTCTATGTGATCAATAGCTACAAAGATTTATAAGTGAAGATTAGTATTGTGAATATCAATTAAATAGAGGTATCGATTGCAGTCACACAAACAATAAATTTGTTATTACACACGACAGCTCCATGGAGTCCACAGGGAATTTACCACAAGGAAGATCTGCCTCCCACAGCACAGAACCCTAGGAATTAGAGACATTCTTAACTGCATACAATGCAGGAGACACTGTATACTGTCTACTATTCTTTAAAAACTAAGTGAAAGAGAATGTATTTAGCAATAATACAATTTTTTTTTTTTTTTTTTAACTGAACCGAAGATAAGTAGAGTGCATTGTATTGTGATGTACATATGGTATTCTGTATACTGTACAGTAGAGCGTATTATCGTAACTGCAAACTGTGATCAGTATACATGCTATACTCAACATAGCTTGATAGACAAAAAGGTGTGGGTTCACACAGATTGGATACATGCCTACTCTTTTTGTTCTATTAGCGTAATTAACAGATGGGCATTTAATGAGGTGAAATGAAATATGGTGAACAGGGATTGTCATAGTGTGAGAAAGGGTGTCATTTGTGCCACTGCACACACACACACACACCTATCTAATTACTATGTACCTGCATTCAAATTAATCATTTGATACAATGCACTTATTGTGTACATTGTACTTACATTTAAAAATACCTTTGTCTAGATACATATGTAATAAATTGATATAGTTACATCTACAATTACACCGATGACCCTTTACTTACACCTTAAACCTAACCAGACCAGAACACCAAAACCTCAATAGCAGTAAAAGTGTTTTGTAAATCAACATGAACAATTTTTTTTTTATTTTTTTTTTATTTATTTATTTTTTTTATTGGACATCAGGTCAGTGATGTTAAAGACACGCAATATAAAAAGGGACCAGTTCAATAATAATTAATTGCAAATATTAACTTTGTAGACATTCTGATTTTACAGAAAAATAAGGATATATGAATATTCCCTTGTGAAAAAAAAATATTCTTTAGCATAGTATTAGCGTATTATGGAAATAATAAGTGCAAACTGACTGTACAGGCCTGTCACTCATTTAGAGCTTACAAATATTTATTAGTAATTACACATTGGTAAGATTTAAAATGTTCATGTTAGATGTTAACATGCAACAGTTAAAAAAACGTGCTTTAATATGTTAGTTAACACATGAAAATCAGTGCACATCTTTAAAGCACAGGAAATATAATAAAAAATAAGGACTGTTCAATGACTATTAATAAGCAGCAAATAAGGAGTTTGAGGCAAAGATCACAGTTATTAGTTAATAGTGAGAACTGATCCCCAAACAAAATTGTGATTGAAAATTCTTATTCAAACTTATTCTTATTCTTATTTAAACCGCCTTATCCAGCCTTAACAGTGATTGCTTAAACCAATTTTTTTTTTTTTTTTTTTTTTTTTTTTTTTTTTTTTTTTTTGGCATTCACTCACAGTGTAATTTGACTACATGTGTTGCATAAAATCTTTAGACAGAACATATGGTCAGTTTGTGTAAGTATGAGTAATGGATTATGGCTGTGTGTGTGTTTAAAACTGGTGTCTCATCAAAGCTTATGAATAATCCCATTTAAGAGCCCAGACCAATCCAACTGTTTTCCATTTCAAACAACCTGAATGTTTAGCAGAGCAGTGTATTTTCACACACATGCTCATTCTGCTGTTGTTTAAACTAGTACTCCCCTACTAAGCATGACACGGGTACAAGTCAGACACATCATGTCCTAATATGAGGGTGAGGGAATAAGCCTGTACTGCGCACTAATGTTTTACAGACATTCTGTCTCAAAAACATTTTGTCAGTATGTCCCTTTCCATACCAGACATCTGATCCCTGGTGGGCCCATAGAATCACATCACTGTTCAACATCAGCATACAGTGATCAGATCTGTGTCAGATTCAAACCACAACCCTTCACTGTGTCATCTAACTAAATGTGTCAACTATTTGATCACTCATAATTTTTTTAAGGGATAATCATTACTTAACGCAGTTTCTCTGTGGGAGAGAATCTCACAGTCTGGTACACGATGCAATGGAAAATACTCTCCTTTCTGAGGAGAAAAATGTATACATTTTGGCAACACTTTATTTACAAACTCCACTTAAGACATTCTGCTAACTTTTTCTAATGTGGACTATCAGAATAAAGGGCACCTTTTTTTTATTTCAGCCATTTCAAATTTTTAA
The DNA here is from genome assembly GCF_023724105.1 of Carassius gibelio. NCBI lineage: Eukaryota > Metazoa > Chordata > Actinopteri > Cypriniformes > Cyprinidae > Carassius > Carassius gibelio. The sequence continues at coordinate 4,160,236 of NC_068393.1, forward strand.
ACCAAATAAATTAGATTATTTTGAGGATTGGACCTTTTTTTTTTTTTTTTTAAACTGAAAACATTTTATAGGAGTCATGTCATATACAGTTTGTTATATTATATATACAGTTTGTCTTATATTATGAAATTAATATTGGCATTGCAAATATTAGGTTCACTAATAATGTCTATAATAATGTAAATTATTTTTAATATAATCAATAAATAGTTTAATTATAATTTTTTAGTTAACCCTTTTCACTTTCCTTCTGAATGAAACACTTAAAGATGATGATTAATAAAATAATGTTTAACAGGGTTAAATATTTGTAGTTAATAGACTAACATCTGACAATAAATTCATAAATAATGCAAACTATATTCATGCTGTCACGACACACACACACAAGGATAACTGGAATTAAGGAGTAAGGAAACAATGAAAACAGGCTTTAATCCACAATACACAGGGTACATCAACACTGGAGACAATAAGAAACTCATCCATGAGTATACCCGACAGAGATAGAATACAAAAGCACAGACGCATATAAAATGGATAATTAATAAACACGGGTGACAGGAATCATAATAGAAAATGAACGTGACCAAATATGAAACACAGGAAGACACATAAGGAGCAAAACACACACAAAACACAGACCAGAGTCTGACATGTGAAGTATAATTTACATTTACATTTTAACCAAGAGCTCAACTCTATGTGGCTGTTCAGTGTCATCTGAGCTGTTCAGACAGTCAACAACAGACGTGTCCAGAGACCAATGGTCTGTTTAACTAGTATTTATGTCCAGCAGTGCCTGTCTTTGATTTCGGCATCGAACACTTGGACTGAAGAGGTGTTTAAATAAATTCAGTGCTTTTATTGCTTGTGGTGCCCGTCATGGCATGACTAGGGAGTCGTGGCCTAGTGGTGGACTGTGCTGGATTCAGTCGAGCTTAAGTAGCTGTCTCTCAAGACAGCGCTCCTGGTTGTGCTCACTTCCATCAAAAGGGTCGGGGACCTCCAAGCATTTTCGGTAAGTGAAGAGTGCCTTGTGTTCGGGCCGGCCAACTCTCACGTTCTCCTGAGACCCTGGCCGGGATACGTGCCCAAGGTTCCTACCACTCCCTTCCAAGACCAGGTGGTGAACCTGCAAGTGCTGCCGCTGGAGGAGGCAGATCCAGCCTTGGCGTTGCTGTGTCCCGTAAGAGCCCTTTACATATATGTGGACCGCACGCACAGCTTCAGAAGCTCTGAGCAGCTCCTTGTCTGCTTTGGAGGTCAGCAGAAGTGGAAGGCTGTCTCCAAGCAGAGGTTGGCCCACTGGATAGTGGATGCCATCGCCTTGGCGTACCATTCCCAAGGTGAGCCATGACCCCGGGGGGTTAGGGCCCACTCCACACGGAGTGTGGCCTCCTCCTATGCGCTGGTCCACGGCGCCTCTCTGGCAGACATCTGTCGAGCTGCGCGACACCTAACACCTGGGCGACACCTAACACCTCCGCGAGGTATTACAACCTCTGTGTAGAGACCGTTTCTTCCCGTGTGTTGGGTAACAGGTATTTGGCGGGAAGGGCTATCTGGGTGTCATGCTTGTAGCGCCATTCACCCTAACAAGGAGATGCGAGCGTCTTTCTTCTACACTAATATTTGTCTGTTTCGCTCTTATTCCGAGGGCACAGTAGCCACCAGATCCAGTCTGTATCCAGATCAGAGGGTCACTGCAGTCCCCCGGATCCAGTACGTATCCAGACCAGATGGTGGATCAGCCCCTAGAAAGGACCTCTACATCCCTGAAAGACAGCGGAGACCAGGACAACTAGAGCCCCAGATACAGATCCCCTGTAAAGACCTTGTCTCAGAGGAGCACCAGGACAAGACCACAGAAAACAGATGATTCTTCTGCACAATCTGACTTTGCTGCAGCCTGGAATTGAACTACTGGTTTCGTCTGGTCAGAGGAGAACTGGCCCCCCAACTGAGCCTGGTTTCTCCCAAGGTTTTTTCTCCATTCTGTCACCGATGGAGTTTCGGTTCCTTGCCGCTGTCGCCTCTGGCTTGCTTAGTTGGGGTAACCTCATCTACAGCGATATCGTTGACTTGATTGCAAATAAATGCACAAACACTCATTTAACTGAACAGAGATGACATCACTGAATTCAATGATGAACTGCCTTTAACTATCATTTTGCATTATTGACACACTGTTTTCCTAATGAATGTTGTTCAGTTGCTTTGATGCAATGTATTTTGTTTAAAGCGCTATATAAATAAAGGTGACTTGACTTAACTTCTCCCAGTAGAGTTCCCTGGTTGTCGTACCCTGGTCGAGCATCCTCCAGCACCCTCGGCAGTCAGACTTGGCGGAGCAGTCTGTCACCAGGCCCAGTACTGGTGTTAGCATGCCCGGAGCTCCAGTCAGCCCCTGTACTGGGCTATGTGTCCATATGGCTTGATTCGCTATGGGTAATCCCATATGTGTATTCTTCCACGGTAAGATTTCCCTCTTCGCAAACCTGTGTCTTCCCTTGACAGACCCGCTTTGTCAGTCTCTTCAGGCAGCTGTTCCATCCCTACTCTAAGGTAGGACCTGCCTCAGACACCCATTCCATATGTAGTACTGCCCCCCGGGCCAATCCATATCAGCATCTCCACATGTCTCTGTAGCAACATTTTCCTAAGGCTTGCTTTCCCATTGTCTTGTCAAGCTGTAGGGAAGATTTAAAGACCTCTTTCTACAAAGGTTGAAATCCCTTCCACTAACTATGTGTGGGCGGAACAGCAGCGTGGCCTTCTCCAGCAGTGATGTACTCTCCCTTTGGCCCCTTCACTACCAAGGTCAGTGTATTTGCGCTGGGGTTTTGGGAAGGTTACGACCTTAAGCGTAGCTTTTGTGGCACACCATGGCTTGTTGACAATTGCAGCGCCACAGGGTTGTGACGGTGTTCAGGTTGTGGCATTTTCCATGGGACCCCATATGTCGTTGGACATAACTCATAGTGACCGACAGATAGGGAACGTCTCGGTTACGTACGTAACCCACGTTCCCTGATGGAGGGAACGGAGACGTTATGTCCCCATGCCACAACCTTGAACCGGTCGCTGTTGCCGAGACACGAGAGAGAGAGAGAGAGAGAGAGGTGGTCAGAATTATTGTCACCCTTAGTAAATATGATAAAAGAAGACTGTGGAAATCTTTAAAATCTCTGAATGTCTATATTCCCATTCATGAAATTACAGTTAAATTTTTTAGTACACTAGGGGGAGTATACATTTTTCAATGGAAAGCTTGTAAGGAATGTATTTGATAAATTTGTGTAAGCAGTACACATCAAAACATGCATAATCAAAATACAGTACATACCAGATTCGTAGTAATAATGAATCATAAACACGTCCACAGCTGTAAATCCCAGTTGAGTTAGAAAGGTGAGGATCCATTGAGTGACATCTCATAGAGCACGTTTAGTCCAACGAAGCAATAATATTGAAATATGGATGATAATTCCTTTGTTTACAACTCAGTATTGGTTGTATCAAATATGAAATAACTTATGCTCAAAAAACTGTGTCTTGGTAGTAAAAAACAGCACAGTTTTGTAGCATACAGTGTAACAAACAGAATGAGACCATCCAAAAAAAAAAAAAAAAAAAAGTCAAAGATACACACATTATTGTTTATTTGAGTTCTGGCGCTCTCTGTGATGCACCTGTCGTCTGATGGGGTGTAACTTACCGATCAGCTTTGTGTTTTCTGGGGAATGAGGCTGTATCTGCGTAATTACCATCTCTATGAGCACACATCAGCATGTGATTACTGTATGTATGACCTATCAGTGTGAATGTGTTCTACATTAATAGAATGTGATTATTGACTATATTGGTGCATCTGTATGATTGCCATCTGTATCACTTGCCATCAACATGATTACTGACTATGAGCATCTATCAGTGTGAATGCTGCATTTTTTTGCAATCTATGATCACTTAAAATCACTTATACAATGTCTAAGATGATGTCTATTGTTTTATAATTGAAAAACTACCCAGTGGTGTGTTTAATGACTAAAAAAGTTTGTAGAACCCTTCAATACATTTGGTAAATATTTTTCCTCACAACTGGGTCTCAGAAAAATGGTTGCAGGAATCAAATTTTTCACGGCATTTTTTTCAGATCTGAATCAGAATCTCATGAGACATGTGACTTTCAACCCATTACTTTTCTGGATTGCTCCAGGACTGATTTATTGTATTTTTATATGAAAAATAAAATAAAATAATTCAGTATGGTTCTTCATAATTCAAAGCACTTAAGTGTCTATAACTTTTTTATCTTTTTGAGCAGTATCATCTCTGGATGATGGATAGTAATGGGTATTACTATGCTTTCCAAAGACACCAAAAATATGTTTGTAGCACACTGAAGTCAGGAACTGTTGCAATTTTAAGTTAGGTAGGGCATTTTCAGCTGACAGTCCCAAAATGGAGGGTGCAGGTTAACAGGTGAAATTATCATTTGCAGGTTACTAGCCATATTAGCCACGTTTAATAAAAGAACCTGCTTGGATTTAAAGTGTTTTCCTCATACATCGCTACACTTTTGACAATAAATAATGGACCCTTTATGACTGTCGCACCTTTACACCAAACCTTTACTTCGAAGGTTTGTAGTGTAGTCCTTGTGAATTAAACAATTGTTTTTCTCAAATAAAATTAATGAAATAGATGAATATATACTCAATATACTTTAAAATATACTTTAAATATAAATATATAAAATAATTTGCCAAATTCCATGACATTCAATTTTAATTATTCCACAATTCTGTTATTTTCTGTGGCTATCATAGGATGTCAGGCCCTACATACTGTAGGCTATAGCACTTGGAACAATGTTCATTTTCTTTAAGCCTAACCCATCTGAAAAAGATAAACTTCACTGACAGACTGCTGAATGATGGGACAGTGGGGGACAATAAAAGACAAGAAGAAAACAAGAGGAAGGGTGTATTTTATTCACTAGGTCATTTTAAAGACAGAGGCAGAGGGGCAGTTTCCCTGAGTGCTGCAGTTATTTGCTCCTTGTTGCTTCTGTCTTATTGCGAGAGACATTGACACGATTATGGTGAAACAAACCCGATTAGACACATGGCTGGAGAGCACCAGGCCTCTCCCGCTGAGAGACGTTGTGTGTTTTGACGAAAGAGAGAGAGAATGAAGATCTAATCAGTTACTCTTTCATTTATCAGAGCTGCTTTCACCTCCCTGCCTTTAATGCTATTAGTGGATGGATTTGTCTAATGAAGTCAAAGTGAAGTTTTTAAGCCACGCTCTGGCCTGGGCAACAGATGAACCTGAGAAGAGCCACACTAATGCCAGATGAATATACATACATTCAGCAGCATGATCAAGAGGCAGCAGTAATTTTAGATCCTATATTCTGTGATGGCCTGGTTCTATGGAGCCTTAAAATAATATCAAGGAAAACATGCACACACATCTAAATTAGATTTCTATTGTTAGTATATAAAGCTAATTATAATAAAAATAACTCCTTAATAGACTCACAGCAAAGGTCTTTCTTTGCCCTTTTTATTTAGGGGTAAAAATAAGTTTTAAATACCTTTGAAGTGGTTTAATGTTAGGGAACTTCTCAATGCTGCTGAGAGCGGCATTTGGATGAACTTGTTAAAATGTGCTGCATGCTTTTCTGTCAATAAAAAAATAGACAAAGAAGAAAAAAATGCTGGCAGTGTGAAAACAGCAGTTAAGAAAGTATCCGATCATAGCAATGTTGATATGTGTGCACAAGCTTTGCAATCAGCACTCTGATCAAGTAAACTCACAGAATGTTTATATATATAAACATATGGAGCCCAAGTATGGAAGTCCATTTCCTTCACTTAAAAAAAGATAATTGAAAATGTGCATCTCCAGAGGTTGAAAGGAACAAACTACATTTACTCGCGTTACAGTAATTTAGTTGCTTTTTTGTTTATTTTACTTTTTCAAGGTTTTTTTTTTTCTCTGTAATTTTACTTTTACTTAAATATATTTAGTTTGAAGTATTGTATTTTGCTACATTTGAAAACACATTAATATAAATATTAATATTACTGAGTAAAAATAAATGCTCCATGGAAACTACTGCAGTAATTAACGGGCAGGAGAACAAACTGGTGCAGAAATCACAAGAAAGATGGAGAAGGACAGACTGCCATTATAGTGCAGACCCAGCTGAAAATTAAACCTCCGTGAGTTGAACTCAAAGGAAATGAACTGAACCCCATGGCCATATTTATGCTCTATTATGCAGTGTGGTTTAAGCTGTGTTGCCTAGGGAGACCAAAACAGTTTATAAAATCTCAACATCAACTCTTTGTAATCATTTAGAGGTAAGGTTAATACTTGTTGCATTGGTGGTTAAAAGGAAGCTTTGACAGTTTAGCAAAAGGTTTTGCACAAATTAGCCAAAAAGACAGTGGTGCAGACTGTGCGATCTGCGATAATATCGTAATTATTGTTTTAATGATGTGCGATTTGACATTATCAGTATTTTGCCAAAAACCAAACAAAACACTCCTACAGAGTGCCATGAAATCTAGTATATTAAACTAGTCCATGCGCACATTTACAGTGCATTATTTCTCTGCCTGATTCAGTCTGTTAAAATGCATTTAAAATTATCAAAAAATTGAAGATATAGGGGCAGAAAATGTATATATTTATATAATTTCATATAGTAAATCAGTATCACACGAAGAGTGGATTTTTTTCTTCCAAAAATCAGCATGATTTCATATTTTTATTTTTATTTATTATAAGGAGTTAATTAAGAAAACTTAGGTTAGACACCATATTTCCTGAATGAATCAACCCTTTAAATGATTTGGTTCAATTGCAATGATTCACTTATTAACAGTGACTAGCTGACACTTACTGGCGATTTTATTTTCACATTTAATATATTATTTTATAAAAATGTTATCATTTCAAATGAGTACTCAACATTTTATGTCATATTTAATTTGCCTGGTAATAGCCCAAATGTCTTATTATTATAAATAACTGATTCCTTCAACTTGTTTAAGATTTAAAGGCCAATCCCAGGGGTGTCAAACTCATTTCCTGGAGGGGTGTAGCCCTGCAGAGGTTAGTTCCAACCCTGCTCCAAAACACCTTCCATGGTAGTTTTCAAATAAGCCTAAATGATTAGATTAGCTGGATCAGATGTGTTTAATTAGGGTTATATCTAAACTGTGCAGGGCTGTGGCCCTCCAGGAACTGAGTCTGACTCCCTCTGCCCCATTTTTGCTTCCCTCCCAATGTTAAAGTCATTTTTCCTCTAAGTAAACTTTAATCTAGCTTCTTTTTGCTTTTACTTTTTGTAGATTTTTAGACTGGTACTTTTACTTGTACTTAAGTAAAATGTCATTCATGTAATGGTACTTTTACTTGAGTAGAATATATTTTAATATTCAGACTTTTTTCTTAGAATTGCAAGGCTGATGGAATTAATGATAATGCGCAACACCAGCACCACTCACCAGTCTCGAGTCCCATGGAGGAGCTCCAAAAAGATAAAAGGAGAAGCGACGCCAAGAGAGGACCAGGCCTGAACTATTTATTTTGTTGTTGTTTTTATGCAGCAGTTGTCCATGAAGGGCTGCCACTTTTAATTTAGTTCTGTGTTTGTTAATTTTTAAAAATTAATTTTTGTTTAATTTTTATAAATATCTTCTTTTTTTCATACTTTTACAAATTTGTTCACAAAAATAAAGCTAGTGAAATAAACGTTCTAAAAAGATATTTCCATTTTTGCTTTATCAAACGATATGTATTTATTTATTTATTTTATTATTATTATTTTTTTGCCTTTTCTACACAGTATTTATTATTTATATTTAGCAATTTTCTTGTGGCTGGTCGCCACAATGTAAGAGATTTCCTACACTCTGTGTTCTCTGATATAAATTCAGTTGTAATGTCACTCTTAAGGTGGAATCTGACTGTTTATTTTTCTCAATGGCTGTTTTCTCTTTCCCTGAGGGGCCTAGGGCCAGCTGCAGCTATATGAGTCTTACAATTCAATTGATCTTTAATATCACAAAGTGGTATTGACTCTTGAACATGTCCATACCAAAGTACCAAATTGGTGTGCAAGCAGAGTTGGGACTAGGCTTTAGATACAGGGCTATAGTGCTTTTTCAATGTTCTGGGCTTCTTCTTTCTTTCTGTGTGCACTGCAGGAAATGAGGAGCTGGCACAGCAAAGCACTTTCGAGCTGGTACTGGAGTGAATTTAGTAGCAGCCAGTGAGCATGAGAGTGATGTGGCTGGCCAACCCGATCTCACGGCAATTCATACATTTTTCACAAGGTGGCTTATTCGTACGAATTCGTACGACCACACTCGTACAAATTCACACGATTGTTGCCAAATCGTACGTATTTTACGATTTGCACAATCCGGATGAATTTGTACGAATGACCTACACCTAACCCCGCCCCTAAACCTAACCGTCACTGGGTTGTATAAAATCGTATGAGTGAGGTGGTACAAATTCATACGAATAAGCCACCTCGTAAAATACGTACGAATTGGTCGTGAGATAGCATTGGGCTGGCATATCTGGGCTGAGGACAGAGACAGTGCTGGAAGGAGATGGGTGGTTGGACCATTTTCCTGAGTATGTGGAGGTTCCTGTTGAGGGGTGAGCTGGGGCAGCTCGGTGGTTTTCAGGAGGGTTTGGATGACTTCTTCGACCTCGGAATTTGAACAACTTAAAGGACATAATTTACCAGCTCGATCAGGGGAAAGCTACACATGGAAAGATCACAACTGATGGACGTCATCATCCAATCCCAGCTGAAAACAGACAGCGAGAGCAGAATCTAACCAGCTCACCTGGTTGGAGAGTCAAAAAAAAAAAAAAAAAATGACAACAGCACATAAAATAACTCAAACTTAAACTAAAATAATTAAAGAAAAATAAAATAAAAATAAATAAATAAAACTTTTTTTTTCAACTTCATTTTTGCATATTGGCTGTTTATTAGTAATTTATAAAGCACACATTAATGTCTTATTCACCATTACCAGATTCTATATTCATAGAAACTTAACAACTACCTTACTGACTATTAATAAACAGCAAATGTGGAGTTTGTTGAGGGAAAACTTAGTTAATAGTTATATAATAGAGAATTGGACTTAAAAAAAAATGAAGCATGACCATTAATTCAAAATATTAATAAATACTGTAATGTATAAATTAATGTTTAAATAACTCTGTAGACAAGTGACTATCATGAAAAGTTGTGTTTTCTGACTTACTAATGTATTAAGTATCAGTTCTGCAGGAATCAAATTGTACACACTGTATCTGATAAAAATAGTTTAAAACATCTTTGAGTGGGCTGAAAGACAAGGTTTATACAATTGTATTATTTATTATCAGTTTTTTTAATTTGTTTTTTTTATTTGTTTTTTTGCACTCTGTAGATCAATGAGAAGTATGAAACACTCATGTTCACCCATCCTACACTCCTGTAGTCACTGCACAACTGCACCCTTAATGGCACACTTTTCTACAATAGTTTTTATCAGTAAGCAAATCAAATTGAAAAAAAATATATATATTTAACAAGTAACTGTTAACACAATACTCCAACACTGTTTCTGAGTAGGTTTGACTGTGGTACACTGTGTATGTGTGTACTGTCGTATTTTGGTGTTCCTCAGCTATCTCTCATTATATTTGTCTGCAAATACAGTCTCTCCTGACCATGCGAATAGTGGTGGCTGGTAGCGGAGTATGCACTAGAAGGAAGTGAGCCCGGTGGAAGGCTGACGTAGGGAGTTTTGTGCGTACTAGGCCCACCCTAGGAACTGGTTCCAAGAGTCCTGGTGACCATGGCAGAAGGTAAGTAGGAAGCGGCCGATCTCCTGTATCTTCCTCTCCATCTGCCCGTTGGACTGGGGATGGTATCCAGAGGACAGGCTGACGGCCACACCTAGGAGTGATTGGAAGGCTCTCCACACCCGGGAGATTAACTGGGGGCCTCTGTCGGAGACAATGTCCTCTGGAATGCCAAAGTAGCGGAAGACGTGGTTAAACATCAGTTCGGCAGTTTCCATGGCCATGGGCAGACCTTTCAGGGGGAGAAGACGACAGGACTTAGAGAATCGGTCAATAATAATGAGGATGCATCTATTATTATCAGAGGGAGGCAGGTCACTTATGAAGTCCACCCCTAGGTGTGACCAAGGGCGGTTTGAAACGGGCAGAGGGAGGAGCTTGCTGGATGGTACGTGACGTGGGCTCTTCGAGATGGCGAATTCCTTACATCTTGCACTTACTTTCTGTTGTACGATGCCATATTGGGCCCCCAGAAGCGTTCCCTCAGCAGCGAGAGTGTTTCATTGACCCCCGGGTGGCCAGTGCCAAGTAATGTGTGAGCCAAGTGGATTAGTGGAGTGCGCCGTATCCTGTTGATGTACTGCAAGCCCGGGGGACAACCAGGCAGAGTGTTGGTGGAGGGATTGGAAGAGTGCAGAGTTTCAGCTGACCAAGTAATGGGACTGACAATTACTTTATATGGAAGTATGGTTTCGGTTTCCTCCAGGTTTTCCTCAGGGGCGTCGGCTTTGACATTTTTGGCTTCTGTTCGGTATGAGATGGAAAAATGTAAACGAGTGAAGAATTGAGCCCAGAGGGCCTATTTGGTGTTTAGCCTCTTGGCCAAGCTCAGGTATTCAAGATTTTTATGATCTGTAAGAACCAGCTTGATAGCTAATAGCGCCCGGTTGCTGATGTCGTAGTTGACCACCGCCGAGTTGAGCTTGTGGGAAAAGAAGGCACATGGATGGAGGCAGCTGGGATTCCCCTGCTGCTGGGAAAGCACCGCTCCTACTCCGGTGGTGGAGGCATTGACTTCCACAATGAAGGGTCTATGGGGATAGGGATGGATGAGGAAAGGAGCAGTGGTGAAGGCCTCCTTCAGAGTGTGTAATGCCTCTGTGGCAGCTGGGGTCCAGGACAGAGACTTGGGCTTGTTGAGGAGAAGACTGGTGGGTTGGGTGATGGAGCTGTAACCTTGGATGAATCAGCGGTAGAAGTTTGACAAAGCCGAAGAATCACTTGAGTTCTTTGACAGTGGTAGGAGTGGGCCATCTCTTGATGGCGTCCACCTTCCCCTCGTCCATCCAGATGCCACTGCTATCGATGTAGTATCCAAGGAACTGCACTGAGGGCTGATGGAAGGATCATTTCTCTGCTATGAGGTATAGCTAGAAGGCCCTCAGGCATTGCAGGACCTCTGCAACATGGCGACAATGTTCCGCTAGGCTAGATGAGGATATCATCGATGTAGACAATAACAAACTTGTGGAGGAACTCCCAGTGCACCTCATGAATGAAGTCCTGGAATATGGAGGGGGCCTTGTCAAGGCCATACAGCATAACAGGGTATTCATAGTGGCAATAGGGGTGATAAAAGCTGTCTTCCACTCTTTCCCCTCACGTATCCGGATGAGGTTGTATGCACTACGGAGGTCCAGCTTGGTGAAGACAGTGGCACCATGGAGATGTTACAGGGAAGCAGGGACGAGAGGAAGGGGATAACGGAACTTGAAGGTGATGTTATTTCGTGAGCGGTAATCTATGCAGGGCCTCAAGCCTCCGTCCTTTTTCTCCACGAAGAAGAAACTTGAAGCAGCAGGGGAGGTAGATGGATGGATTTAACCTTGCGCCAGCGCCTCCTTGATATAGTCCTCCATGGCCTCCTCTTCCGGGATGGAAAGGGGATAGATCCTTCCTTTGGGCACTGGCTCACCCAGAAGCAGATCGATGGCACAGTCCCATGGCCGGTGTGGAGGCAGCTTGGAGGCCCGTTTGGGGCAGAAGACGTCACTGACAGGGGTGGTATGTTGACGGATTGTATTTCAATGGTGGATTCATTCATAACCAGCAGATGGATCTCCTCCATGTGAAGTAGTCTCATCTGGAGGGTAAGCGGACCATCACTGCGACGAATACATCTTCTACTTAATGGTTTACCGGTTATTGAATGGACCTGGTCGGCTGACGGCCTAAAAATGGCACTCACCATGGGACGAGAAGGGCGGACGAGTCATATGGAGATGATACGCCCTGGGGATCCACAATAGAGGCAGATATTCTGGGCCAGCCATCTTCGCAGTTCCGCAGCAGAGAGTCTATGTGAGTCTATGAGAATTGGTTCGCTGGCTGGTATGGGGAGCTGACGGTCTCTGGATGGCAGAGAGGTGAGTTGGTGTACGACTGGCCCTGGTGCTCTTCGAGGCACGAGTGCATATGTGTTGCGGAGCTGATGGATAGTTGGATGAAGTGTTCCAGCCCGATGGTGTCTTCATATGTAGCGACATGCAACCGCACTCAAGGATCCAATCCCTGATGGTAGGTGCTCAACAAGGCTTGCTCATTCCATCCACTAGTGGCCGCAAGAGTCCTGAACTGAAGAGCATATTCATTGACAGACATTTTTCCTTGTTTCAAATTATAGAGTTTCTCACCAATGGATGAATCCCAGGTGGGTCTGCCAAAAATTTAATAGGACTGGATGACAGAGTTATTGTGTATCCAAATGGAATCGGCCCACTGAAGCGCTTTACCTTGTAGTTGTGAAATCAAGAAGGCTATCTTAGATCGCTCGGTGGTGTGCGGTTGCATCTCCAGGACCAACAAGCATTGGAGTAAGAATCCGCTGCAATCATCCGCCGAACCAGAGAAGGGCACCGGCTTGGCCATGGGACTGGCGTGCACGGCGGGTCAAGAACCGCTTCTTCACCCGCCGTGCACGGTTACGGTATTGTTACCGGAAGTGCTCGCAGGTGATGGGGATACCGAAAGGACCGTGAGAGTGTGACGCAAAATGTCAACAAGGTCTTGGAAGGGGTTTCTTTGGGCTCATGCTTCTGCCGATTGGTCTTGGTCCAGTCTTCTGTTATGGTACACAGGGTTAGGAGATTGTAATAACATGAGAACACAGTTTATTTAGGCACAAGCAGAGGAGCAGGCAGTGGATGTGAGGATATGGTGCTGGAGGCTGGTGAGTTGAAGGGATCCGGATGTTGTGAACACAATACGCTGTAGGTAGTTGACACACACATGCACACGATGGAGAAAGGAAGATGCTGGAGAGAGCTAAGCAGCGTAATGGGTTAGTCCGTAAAGTAAGCAGGTAGGTAGTGACCTAGTTGCGAACGAGACCGGACAGTGACTGAGTGCGTGTGTGTAGTTTTTATAGGAGTGGCTTGATTGCAGGTGGATGAGGAGCAGGTGGGTGTGATTAGTATTCCTATGAGGGTGTGCACTGTGATTGGTTGGTGATGGAGCCTGGCGTGTCTGTTACAAACAGATTTATTTATTTATTTATTTATTTTGTGAACTTATAATTTAAGAAGTGTTTGATGGTTGTGGTTTTCATATAATTTTGCATTTTAATAAAAGTATTAGATAAATGATTTACTGTTTATGCTTGTTTTGATACTTTGTATCATGCATATTTGCTTGGTTGCTGCTAATGTTCTTATCGCATTGCATATGTTACAGTGAAGAGTAAACAGCAATCAGAATGTCATTTTATTGCTGATGTAATTCAAAGCATTAAAGCTATATTAGCTCATAACTGAAACCTCATAGCCATCGATTTCTTTGCTGTTCAAAGTCTTCAGTTATGCAGACTTCAGCATTGCCTCCTCTTGTTTATATTTGAATGAACTTATCACAAAAAATTCATACTTTCCAAAATTATTTTTTGTTTACTAAACTAAAATGTATAATTTAAGTATAGTTACTAACTTTTTTTTAGCATTTTTAAGAGTTTTTTTTTTTTTTTTTTAGATCATGAAAGATCTTTTGAGATCTTTTTTTTTCATATTCAAAGCATTCAGTAAGGCTTTTTCACAAATGTTGAGAAGAATGAGAGACATTTTACTGTAGCGCTCCCATGAATGCCTGTTCAGTCTCTTCATTTTTTTTTTCCAGACATCAGACTAATTTCCTTGCATTCAACTTATTGATCTATCCAAACATTGAGCAGAAACATTGATCTGCCCACTGATCCTTCCAGTCATCCGTCAGCAGCTGACAGGCTTTTAATTGATGGGAAAGCAGGTCAAATTAAGTAATTAGGCAAAACAGGAAAAGCAGACAGAAAACTACACTCTGACCAGGTGAAGAGACAGCCAGAGTAATGTCTGTGTGGCAGGAATAGGGTGATGTAGAGTGTTTGCACTTTTTCGTTTTGCAACGTGAATGAATTTTTCATTGTGATTCATAAAATATCTATCACTATTTTACCTGAGGAGAGAATAAAACAGAGGAAAAAGAGAAAGAGTGGCCTTATGAATCAAAAGTTCATTTAAGATACTGATGGTGGGAAGTGTAGGGGTGAACAATTACACAAAACACCTGACAGACAGACAGCTGGGGGTTGGGCTAATCTCAAAATCAAAAGTGAAAATCAAAAGAGGAGGTGTGGGGAAAGATGGGCCGCTTGGGGAGGGGTGATGGAGGCAAAGATAGTGCCACTAACAATAACACCTACAACAGCCAGGGTGAATGGTGATGCTCATTTTCACTCTGTCAGGAGACAAAAGATGATGCCAAGCATCATCAAAGCGTCATTCCACACGTGAGAGGAACTCTTTTGTTCAAGCCCAAGATGGATCTCTTGTAAAGTTTTCCTCATTAAGATGTCAAAAGCACAAGTTCCGCATAACGGAATTAAGCATAAATCTTTATTAAGCTACCCCGGCACATTGGAAATACATGCCTTTATGTACAAAACGTAATAACTCACATTAAAATACGAACCGCTGCAGTTTCCAGATATAACAATAGAGGCAGTAAAACTCTGACAACTTGTATGCCTTTGCCACACAAAGTATGATTTACAGGCCTAAAGTTTCCATTAAGAAAGCCTTTTTTCTTCTTCTTCTTGCGCAATATTATGTTATGAGTTCAAAACAATTTTGATATGCTGCAAGTTTCGAAAACCAATACTTTTACACATTGGTGTCACATACACAGCTTCATATGTATGGGTTTTCTAATGCAGTTGGTTTTCTCAGTAGCTCACCTGATATGGCGTTGCATATGGGGAATCGCTTTGGTATTAATCCTGTGAAACCACAGTTCGATAAAACAGATCAAGGCTGCATAAAGAATGGTAAAATAGAATAGCACGTTTGCAACACCAATGGTGTTTTTTTTTTTTAAATCACTTTTGCTTTCGTTAATACTATTTAGTAGGTGTAGGGTTGGGTTTGGTGTAGGGGGTATGTTAATTTACAGCATGATTCTCCTTGTTTAAGTCTGTGTTACAGTCATGGTGCTTACCATGGTCAAAACTTTATGGGGACCTGATACAAAAATGCCACCAATAATTTTACATAAATGCCCCCAAATGCCTCTGCACAATTAAATGAGCTTGCGATGAATTAATTGACTGCTTCCGGGATGAAGAAACATTCTTTATTCACCTTCTGTATATAATTTATTTCCAAATTGAATAATTGATTTGTTTTCATACTATTAAGATAAACAATAATTATATTTCTCATTATTATTATTATTATTATTATTATTATTATTATTTTTATCATTTATATTCTTTCTGTGGGGTATTGAACATTACAAAAATAACTCATAAAAATGCAATTATGCAGTTGTGTTGTAAATAAATGTATGCTATCGTTGAACCGCATTAAGCAGTGCATTAAGGCTTGAAGAGTAAAAATGGCTTCTGTTCATGTTGATCAAATTTTATTGGAGACTATAAGGCATTAAGGCATTAATATGCTTTTAATTAGCACTAATACGCTAATATTCTAGTAATATGCATGCTAATAAGCAACTTATAGGTGTTACCTATTCTAAAGTGTTACCATTGATTCTTTTTACAGTAAATCGTTTGCCCATTAATGGAAAAAAATAATTTCTGACAATGGTCACATTAAACAATGATTCTTAACTGGTGGAACTTAACCCAAAATGGGTCGAAGGTAGTGTTTCTTTCTATCATCATAATACAAGCAATTGAATGGATTTTCAGCCCAGAAACTCTGATTTCTGAGACTGTGTCTGGTCACACCAGGGCAGCGGTGACCCTTATATCGGTCTGTGACCTGTGAACTGCTTTGCTAAATCCACCCCAGCTCAGCCAGAACACTGTCCCATTTGCATGAATTTATGCATGCAATAGATGCCATCATCCGACTACAGATAGTCAATTAAATATCTAATTAACTTAGGCGAAGATTTAAATAATTCAGATGTATTGACTGGCCTCTAGGAGAGCAGATTCACCATTAAATCATGTCAGTGCCGTGAGTCTTGGCTAGCCCTGCCATGATCATAAAACAGACCCAAATGATTCTGCTTTAGACGTGTGGTGGAAATATGCAGTTGAAGGTTCAAACCAGATACTTTATTGTCTTGATTTAACTACTAGTAAAGCTGTTTGTATTTTGTTTTGTTTTACAAAACCTTTTTCCCCTACATTTCTAACCTTAACTAAATGGGTTACAGTTAAGTTTAGGGGTAGGTTCAAGGTTAATTGGTATCTTTGTCACAATATAATGTGTTGTTATTGTTTGTGTATCAAAGAATGGGGATATGCATGCAGATTAAGTCTGATCCAAATAATCCTATTTTTAAAAGTCCACATGAAATAAAAATGAACACTATTTATTTTATTAGCACATTATGCTTGTATTGTGGTGAAAAATTAATCTGTGCAAGTTACTCCACTGAAAAAAAATAAGAAAATAATGTTTGACTTTAATCAAAATCTGAACATTTGATACTGCCCTGGAATGGCATACCATTCAAGATCATACCAGATCAGTTCGACCAACTAAGGCTCATTCAAAATATGTGCCTCTAAGTACATTCTGCAACACCTTTATTACTTACCTTGCTGCACATTTCGCAGAAGTGTCAAAGTGAAATGTCCAGTGAGTGGCACTAAAACACGGGTTCATTACGTGACCCTGAAGGTTTTTTTTTTTTTTTTTTTACATTGATATAGGCACATATTGCTGTGTTTTTATTAAGTTTCTTCAGGTACGTATTGCGGTGGTTCATAATTCAAATATCAGGGGTGTGTCACTAAAAGTAAATTATCTATCATGTTGGAAATATCCTCTACACCAAACCCAGTCCTAAACCTAACTGATGTATTGCATTTTTTGATCCAACCTTGCAATTTGATCTTCCTTATATGCAGGTTTGAAGAATTTGTCGGAGCATAGTTTCACGAGATTCGTACTGGAGCTCTTCACCACTCAGGTGCAACTACATACTGCATGAGCTTCCAAAAAAACCTACTGCATATGAAAACCCATACAAATGAAGCTGGATATGTGACTCTAATGTTCAAAAGTATCAGTTTTAAAATCTTGCAGCATGTTAAAATTGTTTTGAATACATAACATAATATTCCTCGAGTAATTGTGCAGAATTATGTATTTAAAAGGCATCTGTTAAATGTATTTAGAGGCATGTATTTCGAATGAACCTATGTTGAGTTTGATAGCTTGGGCAGAGTATCCTTAACCAATTCCATCCAACCGTTAGTTTGTAAAAGTAAAAGAAAAGTATACATATTTAAAACTTCACAATCTGTAAACTCTTCCGCTAACTGTCGTATGTGTAATCATGAGAGAGTGGCGTTCCAGCAGATGACGTAGGACTAGGACAAGGGCACAGCGTAAGCTCCAGTGAAAAGTGATGCAAAACAAAGCAAAACAAAACACCAGTCACAAATTAGAAAATTAGAAAAATGTTGGAGGATTTCGATATAAGCCAAGAGGAGGCTGGTTTTCCTTTGTTAAGGTAAGCAAACTTTGCTTCCTTTGATCTGTTAACAAAATCTTAGTTCTCGCAAGACTATTATATTCTCACTGGAGCTTGCGCTACACCTATGTCCTATGTCATCTGCTGGATTGCCACTATCTAATGAACACACGTACAATAAAATAAAGTTTTAAATATGGATATTTTTATCACAAAAATGCATCAATTCATTTCAGGAGGCCTTTATTCGCCCATGGAGCCATGCGGAGCACTTTTTATGATGGATTTATACACTTTATTGGACTTCTTTTGGACTAATAAATAATGGAACCATTCACTGCCATTATAATTTTTGGAAGAGCCAGGACATTTTTTTTTTTAATATAACTCTGATTCGTCTGAAATAAGAAAGTCAAATACACCTATGATGGCTTGAGGGTAAGTAAATTATGGGTTAATTTTCATTTTTGGGTGAACTATCTCTTTAATACTCAAATCCTCAAATCCTAACTCAAATACTCAAATCATCAGAAATCACCCTTAACAGATGAAAGGTTAGTACGACAAAGATATTGCTTTCCTCAGTGGACATTCAAACTAATGTTATAGTGTGAATCTGAGATTGAGCTGACTATTGAATGCTGTATCAGATACAGGTTACTGTGTAAGTGTAAATGTCAGCATTAAGAGGTTCTGTCTCAGAATGGGATGTTTCAAAGAATGCAGCACCGTGGGAAATATAGGCTCTTTTGGCTGATTTTGAACATTGCACCTGCATTGAGCCACAGTCGTAAACACACACTAAGAGCGATTAGGTCGTTCTGTACCATGAAACATGTCTGATTAGTTTTTCAGTGCCAGAAGTCCAGTTGCTCACCCGCAATGAATGAAAAAAAAAAAAAAAAAAATGTGTAGATAATCTGGATATACAACATCTCTTCTGACACTCTTAACACTCTAAAAAATGCTGGGTTGTTTCAACCCAATTTTGGGCCAAATATGAACTAACCCGACTATTGAGTGAATATTTTTTATTAAATGTTTAACCCAAAAGTTGGATAAGTTCATCTTTGACCCAAAGTTGGGTTGAAACAACCCAGCATTTTTTATGGTATGGTATGATAAAATACATATATTTAAACACAATAGATATTTATTCTGCCAAGTTCATTAGACTAACTGTACTGTAACTGTAAGCTTTTTAAAGTTGACAAACAATGGAATAGCTGAAAATGTTACATTTGTATATTGTTAGAAATGCTGTAATTACGAGATAAAAACAAAACTGACAACATTAATGGGCTCTTAAAATAATGCTAAAAATAAGAATAGATAGATAGACAGACAGACAGGCAGACAAACAGACAGATAAACAGCATATTCTATATGATATACATGATGAGTTAAATCCCTTTGATTAAAAACCGGCTATGAAATGCTTCATCCTACTGGTTATCTTCAACGCACGCAGCTAAAAACATAAATGCTGAACATCAATAACTACTTTCATAATGTTATAATGAGAGCACTATTTTAAAAGATTTGTGAATTCTTAGGGTTTGCTGACATTTCATGTTTAATCAAAACATAAAACATTATTTACCATGTTCTATCTGTGAGGCATCCGTTACATATTTCCCCTGTGTTTTAATGTAATTATGACTGTTAAATGTCTGACTTGACCCTTGGTAATGTATTTTCCCCTGCCCCTAAAACATATGATTTGACTATCAATCGAATATCTGCAAGATTCGAAAATTCCAGTTCGACTATGAAAATCCTTAGGACACCCCTATTATGTATATATGAAGAGTTTGGTTCCAAAATGCAATAAATCCATTTTGATTACTTTGAGTAAAAATTGTGTTTTCTTTACCAAACAAGTGGCAAGATGAAAACCACTATTTTCTGTTTCATACATTCACATAGCATCTTTATGTCGCCATTAATCTATTAATATGTCAACTTGATAATAACGCATTAACTTGCCCAGCCCTAGAAAATACACAACATTGACCCACATATAACAGCCTCTGAACTTGGTCAAAACTAATCTTATATACAGGCACTGGACTAAAAACACATTCATCCGTCATCGCTTCCAAAATTAATTCAGCGTGTCATCTTGTTAATGCTATACATTAATTGCAGCAATAAAATATAATTTCATCATGAACAAGGACATGAACAACAATATCACATTAGATCACAGAAATTCCAAAATGACATTTACTTACATTCAACTTCTAAAAGTGCATTCATCTTTTCCATGTTTCATTCCTTTAGTTGACTATGTGCTGTATTAACAAAAACATAAATGGCATTAATAAAAAAAAAACTTACACTGACAAGCTACACAATATCATGTTCATAATCTAATGCGATTCATCTAATGACCACGATATAGTGCAGCTTGTCAGTGGTCGTAAGCTCACAGTGCAATGAAAGAACATGACCCCTGTCATGGGCACCCCTGTGGTAGAGGATGTTCCTCAAGCAAACTTCATGCAAGCTAAACAGGCATCACACCTACAATGGAGGCCTGACAAGATGAGGACAGTCAAATGGAGCTATTACAATAAGCAGCTGCTTGTCTGCAAGATTCCAAGTTGCACCTATGGGTACAGATGGGTGAAGGCTAAAGTTAAACCCCCTGTTCAAGCACCTCCACCACCCAAAACCCTCTTCCTTCTTCTTTTCACTAATTGTACTACCTTAATAAAGACATTGAGCACTGTGAGTTGAGGGTTAAAAGTTTAAGCCATCTTTTATTTGAAGGGCAAATCACTAAGACATTAAACACAAAGAGAAATATATACCATGATGCATTATTTTTTCATCAAGAGAAAAATGCATGATAATCTTTTTATATATATATATATATATATATATATATATATATATATATATATATATATATATATATATATATATATATATATATATTCTGATAAATTAATTTCCAAACCTCTAAAAACACATTGAGACTCAAATAGACATAGATAGATGCTCACTTAGATACTGTAAGTCCTGCCCACTCTCGTGAGAAATAGTAGAGTCAGCTAAAAATGGCTCTTGAGCAGTCATACTGAGGAAGGTAAAGACAGACCTAGGCATAATATAGCCCATGCGTGTGTAAGATGTGGTGAGGAGTGTGTGTCTGATGTGTCTCATGCACTCAGCAGAGCTTATGGGCAGAAGCAGACAGGAGGGGGTTTGAAGTAAAGAAAGGTCTGGATCCGTGCCACCATCCGCCTGTGCCGCCTACTCTCACCCCCGCCTCATAAACTCACACAAAAACAGGACTATCACATGACTGGGTAAAAACCTTATATTCCTTCATCATCGTTTATTCTCCTTTTCTCCCACTGACCTGATTCAGGCAGTTTTTGGGCTGCTAAGGCACGACTATGACTTCCTCCCACTATACGAGGAAAACAAACCCAGATAGTGTGTGTAAGTGTGCATTTAGCCCACAGATCCACCACTCTTCTGGCCAGGGACTTTCCAGTGCAAAACCCCACAGAGCTGGAGTCAGCGGTTCAGACTTCGTGTCATGTGGGGTTCACACAAAGGGCACGCTGGGATGATAGAGCCAATCAGAGATAATAATGGCTCCGTCCACAGTATGCAACATAAACTGTACTGAATATATGCTAGATTAGAGCCTGTAAATTAGGCAATAATGGTGTAGGCTACGCTGTACTGAAGGTTAAGATGGGTGTACATGAGAATTTTCCTGTATGTTTAATAAAAAGGTAAACTGTTGTGTTACTCTCATTTTATGAGACATGTTGAGAGCTCTTTATACAGTTTTCAGCATCATTCAGAGCACCAACACAGTCACTCAGAAGACTGAAGGGAAAGAACTCGCAACACCTGCTCCACAAAACTGGTAATCAAAGAAACAGTAATGGAATTGTGAAGCCCCAGTAAGCTAAGGGCCGACGTCATGCTGTCTTGCTACCCTTTACTTCACTGCCCCACTTACCACACACAGTAAATCCTCAGGGCACAACATATGGCCCACACACAAGCTTCAGGAATAAGTGGACCAGAGCACCTTCTCCTCTTTAACAAAGAAGCATCATAATTCGCTCTACCTTTCATGTAATAATGTACTTTTTGAGTATATGACTACAGTTTGACTTATTTCCTATTGTTCCCTATTTAGTTTTGCTTTACTAACCACTCATTTGTCAATTTGCTGATGTTTTGATCCATTGTAAATGGTACATTTAATACAGGGAAAATCCCTCTGTAGTTAACTTGCTTAAGGGGAACAATAGTGATATTTTATAGATCACTCCTTGCAGGATCTGAACATTTAACCTTTACTCTTTTTTACAGGTTTTGAGAGGTTCATGACCACAGGTTCCGACCACAGAAGTACGTATATACTCATTTTCCACTGTTTACTTTGGTGTTGACTGTACAAATTTTCACAAATACTGTTGAAACATTATTTGAATGAACTACCACTTTGTTTCATGCTGATCTATTATTGGTCACTTCAGGCAAACAAATAAATGAACAGTCTCCCCATTGGCATGGTTTTCACTACTGTTGGATGGGAGAATTGGACTATATATTTGTGGTAAGTGAGAGAGGTAGGGAGAATGATTAATCTGCCACCCTACATAGCTTCCTGATGGACTGATGGACTCCAGAATCCCACATCACTGAGCCACCTGCTAACATCTCTCCCTGTAGCCAGCGGTCTCTGTTGATGAGTCTCTGTCTGTCAGCCTTGGTTCCCAGATGGAACAGTGTGGTCCAGTGTGACCACATCAGTGAACGCAGCATTATAGGAAATAAAGAGAGTCAGCATTCTCATGCCTTTTTTCCTCAAGTATTCCCAACATCTGAGTGGGTTAATTTATTAGAGCTACTTACACAGCGGGAAACACTTCTGTTTGCCCCCTGTCGATGTCACCAGTAAAATGTGCAAACACATTTCAGCTAAAAGCATCAAAAAAGATTGGTCACACTTTATTTTAAGGTCCAATTCTCACTATTAACTAACCATTAACTATGACTTTTGCCTCAATTAACTCCTTAATAATTTATAAGGTAGTTGATAAGTTTAGGGTATTGGGTAGGATTAGGGATGTTATGCATTATATGTACTTTATAAGCACAAATAAACAGCTAATATGTTAATAATAGACATGCTAATAAGCAACTAGTTATTGGTGTGAATTGGACCCTATACTAAAGTGTTACCAAAATATCCCAGCTGTCTCACATCAGGACACTTTTAATTCAGATTTTGAAATGGAATATACCATAACACAGAGTCTGGCCAGGTGTGTTAGCTTTGCTGACTCTAGCCACCCACCTGCTTTCTAGACATTTGCAGTGCTAGCCTGGATGATCTCATAGTAACCTAATACCGCTAAGCCCAGTCATAGCCCTTCCTGCCAAGAAAAACTTGCTAACAGAGCTTTTGAAGTGTCATGGCCATAGATGAAGTCATCTCTTTGAGTCAGCAAGGCAATATACATAATATTTTCTGTGAAAGCTTTTTATTACAGATCCTACCAATGCATTAATTGATGTTTTATTAACTAATTTCAGGATGAGCATGTGCAGATAATTAACACGGCCAGTCCATCATCAGTAATTACACCATCTATCCAACCAGCAGAAGAGAGAACCCCTATAAATAATCAAAGCAGCCATACCTTCATTACTTCTAGTCTTTCAGCATTTGGTTTGCTCTTTTGCCATAACATACCCATTTTTTCACTTCCAAACAACGAGACCTATACTCGGGATTTTCAGATAATTTTCAGATCCTCCACCACAATCCACTAGCCTCAGAATCACTCCTTCTCCACCAGTCATCGCCACCGAGCCCCAGGCTCCAGTGCGGCCTCCGCCTGGCTCGACCAGCCACACGGTTTCCCCAATGCAGAGGCTTAACCTCGCCTCCACTGCTGAAACCTCCATACACACCCTGGCATCCTCGTATAATAAGGCCACACAAACAATTCCTCCGATCAGAAAGTAGAAAGCATTTAAGCTTAAGACAAACACTGATTAATTCCAAAGCACCGTTATATGCAGCCGAGCCTCCAGTATCAGACACTATCGCAAGTCTGTCTCGACTAGCGCACGGGCAGGGTTGCAAATTAATTTTAGGTTAAGTAGCTAAAAGGCAGGTCATTAGTTGCTAAAAAAAAATTAAACTATGTCGTAACATAAAAGGAAGTTGATGTAATTCCGTAACCATGACGCAAACTGTGTAGAATGCACAATGAAATTACTCAGAGTTTATTTTTTTTTTCATTAGCATTTTCTTTCTATATTTTAAATTACACATTTTACTCAAATACACTGATTAAAAAGATATTTTCGAGAAATTCAATAATGTACCTAAATTAACAATAAGTACAAACTAAACAACAAGGTGTATTATAAAGAAAAACAATTATTAATGAACAAGTGCAACTGGCACCTCTCTCCAAGTCTCTAAAATCTAATGCCTGCCCGCTCCCACTGTAGACAGTATCTTCATTACCCACTTGTGATGACTGGGTGAATGAAGGACTGGAAACAACAGAGAGTTAGACAATTTAATAAAAGTAAATAAACAAACAGGAGTACAAAGACGATGTTGGGAAGACGACAATCCAAGATGGCGGTGAGGAATCCGGATGATGACGGTGAGAAGGCAGCAGGAGAGGATGGCACAGGAACTGCGGGGAATAGAGCCGAAGGTACGTCTTTGTGGCTGAGTGAAAGTGCGGAGAGTGGATGAGGTTCCGGGGAAAACACGGACATCCAAACGCAAACAACACTAAAGCCAACAGACAGGGGAAGCGACATTAAACAACGTTCTCACAAACACAAGACGTAAGACAAGCCAATATATAGGGAGTGTGTAATGAGTGACAGCTGCTGTTGATGACAATTGACGGAGACGTCCACAAACTAATCAGTGCAGAAGCGAAACACACAGACTTCACCACAAAGTGCAAAAACCCAGAGATCACGGTTTACCAACCGTGACACCACTGCTGCAGCAGTGCCTGCTTCCACAGAGGCAAATTCTCTTTTCAGATAAAAGAACAGAAATTGTGAGTAATTTTCTGTCTTCGTTTAGGTCTGTATTATGAAGAGTGTGCAAGTAAATATCTTAGCAACACAAAAGAAGTGAATAGTAAGTATCTGTACAATTAAGATTATAGGTATAATCATAGATGTCTATTGGTACCATATGTGTCACATGACTAAGCATGAGTCAAATCCTCCACTTTGGACACCGTTTCCAAAAAGCTCTGTTTTTTTTCACCAAACACTGTCTCACTGTGGACGGAAGGCAAAAGTGGAGAGAAAGATGTATTTCAAATGAAAAGTATAATTGTGGACAAGGCTTGAGGTATTGCCAAATCTAACAACAAAATTGCTAAGTTGGTAACACTTCAGGCTATCCGGGGATTCCAGCCTGCCCTGCCAAATGTCAAAAACCCTTCCACCTTCCTGTGGCCTACAGCTACAGCAGCTGAAGCAAGCATGAAGCTGCTTCCACTTGCAACACAGGCCCTCACTTCTCAGTGTTCCCTCCTGTAACTTCTAACCTCTTCTTTTCAACGGCTCCCACCTCACTTTCGTGAGGCTGCTTCCGCTAGTGGTACAAGCTACATGGGTTCTTCAGGATGTCACAAACCCATGTCCCGTGTCCTAAAGCTAAAGCAAGCGTCAGGCTGCCTCCGCTTGTAACACAAGCCCTTACATCTCATCTTTCCTGCTGCTTCTTATAAACCATTTCCTTTTTAGTGGCTCCCATAGCAGAAGCTAGCGTGAGGCTGCCTCTGCTAGTGGTGCAGACCTATCCATAGCCTTTTCCTTAACCCACTCCCAAGCCTCTCCTTTACCCATGGCACCGCCAATGCCACAGGACCCGATGTCGGCCATTCTCCTTCTCTTTCCCCATCTTTTTCCCACTCCGGAGCAATCCCAAGCATGAGCATGCCTCCGCAAGTTCTTTCCTCCTCCCGCTCGCATGCTCGCCCTTCCTTTTCTGTCTTCCGCCACACCCCTACCCATCCCTTCGAACACTCTCACTGTGAAACCACCCCCCGTAGCCAATAACATCAGGACACAGAAGCTGGCCTTTATGCCTGTTTCACACTGCAAGTATGAGTGGTGTGTGAGCTGCATGTGAGCAGCATGTGAGTGTAACTACAGCATCACTGGAGCTGCAGATGTACCAGAATTTTTACACTGGAAGTGTTTGTACAGCGTCACAGCAGCGACTCCAAAGCTACATATTTCTTTACAAAGACAGCTATAAATTGTTTGGTCAGTTATAAGTTTTAATGTTTTGAAGTATTGAAAGTTTGTTAACACAGGTATTCACGTTTAAATGGTAAACAACAAAATCTGCTCATCATGTCGTTTCAGTCATACTCAAATATAGAACGTGCTGTTTATACTGTTGTTGTTGTTTATACTATTGTTGTTGTTTTTAATATTATACTTTTATCCATAGGCACTTACCCAGATATGTGCTATTAACCAAGTTATAGATCAGTGTGTGTCCATAATCTCCATATCCATTTCTTATAGAAGCTGTCAATATGCTTTATGTAAATTACTTGTAAGCTCTGTTTTTGTAACTGATCAGGAGAAATGTGAATTATTCGTTGGATATTATTTGTTACGTTTTTGTAACTGAAGACCTGGAGCAATATAATTATTCATTCTCCATCCATCCATCCATCCATCATCTTCCGCTTATCTGGGGCCGGGTCGCGGGGGCAACAGTCTAAGCAGAGACGCCCAGACTTCCCTCTCCCTAGCCACTTCTTCCAGCTCTTCCGAGGGGACCCCGAGGCGTTCCCAGGCCAGCCGGGAGACATAGTCCCTCCAGCGTGTCCTAGGTCTTCCCCGGGGCCTCCTCCCGGTGAGACGTGCCTGGAACACCTCCTTGGGAAGGCGTCCAGGAGGCATCCGAAATAGATGCCCGAGCCACCTCAGCTGGCTCCTCTCGATGTGGAGGAGCAACGGCTCTACTCTGAGCTCCTCCCGAGTGACTGAGCTTCTCACCCTATCTCTAAGGGAGCGCCCAGCCACCCGACGGAGAAAGCTCATTTTGGCCGCCTGTATCCGGGATCTTGTCCTTTCGGTCATGACCCACAGCTCATGACCATAGGTGAGAGTAGGAACGTAGACTGACCGGTAAATCGAGAGCTTTGCCTTACAGCTCAGCTCCTTCTTCACCACGACAGACCGGTACAGCGACCGCATTACTGCAGAAGCTGCACCGATCCGTCTGTCAATCTCACGTTCCATCCTTCCCTCACTCGTGAACAAGACTCCAAGATACCTGAACTCCTCCACTTGAGGCAGGAACTCTCCACCAACCTGAAGTGGGCAATCCACCCTTTTCCGACTGAGAACCATGGCCTCGGACTTGGAGGTGCTGATTCTCATCCCAGCCGATTCACACTCGGCTGCAAACCGTCCCAATGCACACTGAAGGTCCTGGTCTGAGGATGCCAACACGACAACATCATCCGCAAAAAGCAGCGACGAAATCGTATGGTCCCCAAACCGGACACTCTCCGGCCCTTGGCTGCGCCTAGAAATTCTGTCCATAAAAATTATGAACAGAACCGGTGACAAAGGGCAGCCCTGCCGGAGTCCAACATGCACCAGGAACAGGTCTGACTTACTGCCGGCAATGCGAACCAAGCTCTTGCTCCGGTCATACAGGGACCGAACAGCCCTAAGTAGGGAGCCACCGACCCCATACTCCCGGAGCACCCTTCACAGGATGTCGCGAGGAACACGGTCGAATGCCTTCTCCAAGTCCACAAAACACATGTGGACTGGTTGGGCAAACTCCCATGAACCCTCCAGCACCCTGGAAAGGGTATAGAGCTGGTCCAGTGTTCCACGACCAGGACGAAAACCACACTGTTCCTCCTGGATCCGAGGTTCCACTATCGGCCGAATTCTCCTCTCCAGTACCCTGGCATAGACTTTCCCAGGGAGGCTGAGAAGTGTGATCCCCCTGTAGTTGGAACACACTCTCCGGTCCCCTTTCTTGAAAAGAGGGACCACCACCCCGGTCTGCCAGTCCAGAGGTACTGTCCCCAACCGCCATGCGATGTTGCAGAGGCGTGCCAGCCTGAAAATTATTCATTCTATTCTAGCTAATTGTTAAGTGAGAATATTATGTTTAAGTCATTATTTGTTCAAAGCGATTCATGTAAAAAAACAAATGAAAAGATGTGTTTCTTACTAAGGTAAACATGCTGAGCATTCAAAATATTTTAATTAGGCCGAATGTCAGATGTCAGTATGTTTCTACCAGAAAGACTCGGGAGATAAAATGTACGAAGCATACATTTATTGACAGCTCAGCAAGCACAATTATAAATTTCTTTGGCGGAAGGCCCTGTCCATGGTTCGTAATCCGAGGGTAGCAAATCTGCATTTCCTGCCTGAAGACAAAGGCAGGGGCGCAGCCGACCCCCAAAATTAGGTGGATTATGAGACCTCCAGACGGGGCCAGCCTTCCCCCCAGTTGGCGCGTCGGCATCTGCGAACTCAAACATGTGTAAGTACGGTGTTTTATACAGGAGTGTAAAGACGTGATTGGATAATGATGAAGGTAATTAGTGACGAAATGATTGAGTCTTCCTGGCAGAACTTAGGCTAAAGCTTCCATTTCATGTGCATTTATTGTGTCTATAGCTCCATTTCTGTAACTGTGGAACTGAAAATAAATAAAAGGCATAAGTTTGTCATGTCAATAGTAAGTGAACAAGTTTGCAATTTTTACAGAATACAATATTTGCAGAAGCTGTCAATAATGAATGAATAATTAATTTCTTATGATTATACTCCATTGTAACTTAAGATCCTGAGCTAGATGAATTGTCCATTGTGAGTTTGATAAAATGTTTTAAGCTATAATTTGCTTATAGCAATTAAAAATTAAAAACAAGTTAAAATGGGTAAATCTTTTATTCATTCTTTTTTTATTTTTCATTTTCTTAATTGACCTATTCCAGTTCATGTTAAAATACACTAGATGTGCTTATTCTGTGAATTTTGGCATGTTTTGTGAGAAATCATGTTTATTTTATCCATCAAAACTGTACTGCCACTTTAATTTAGCATCAGCAGCGCAGTAAAAATAGCAGCAACTCTCCTGCTTGACACTCTCATGCTGCTCCTGCTGCCGGTGTGAATGCACTCATTGATTACCATGCACACCGAAAAAAATATGTGCTGCTCATGAGCCACTCACGCTTGCAGTGTGAAACTCGCATTACCAATACACTTTCTAAACCTTATTAATTAATTAATTTATTTTATTATTATTGTTTGTTTAGAGATACTATTAAATGTCTCAGTTAGTATACAGAACATGTGCCTTACACACACACACACACAAACATACACACACACACACACACCCACACACACACAC